>NC_092507.1:17091613-17271613 GCF_047511675.1 Marmota flaviventris | reverse complement strand
GTGTGAGAGAGAGAGAGAGAGAGAGAGAGAAAGAGAGAGAGAGAGAATGAGCATGCATCCTATGAATGGATAAATGGCAAGAGTCAAGAGCCATCTTCTCCAAGCAGAAGAAACAGCCAGTGCAGACCCTGAGACACAACTGTGCTTGGCTGCTCAAAGGACAGCAGAGAGGCCAAAGAAGGCTGAGGCCAGGGAGGGCAGCACAGCCAGAGGAAGGTAGTGGGGGGTGCTCACAGCTCAAGTGGGATCTTCCAGGCCATGGAAGGATGCTAAGATTTTTTTCTGAGTGATCAGAGAGTCGGAGGGTTTGAACAGAGGAAAGAAAGGACCTGGCTCGGGTTTTTAAAGATCACACGCTGGCCGCTGTATGTAGAACAACGTGGCAGAGGGTGGGGTGGGGGGCATCAGGGAGCCCCACTGGGAGGTTTTCACACAAATCTGAGCAAGAAACAATGGTGGCCCGGCCACATTCGCGGGTAGTAGCAGTGGAAGGGGTGAGGGTCAGACTGTGGCCATCTTTGGAAGACAGAGCTCCTGGTATATGTGATGGGTCGGATGGGGGTATAAAGAAGAGACCAAGAGATCCGGATGACCCAAGTCGTGGACCACTCCTTGGCAGGATGGAGGGGTGCAGGTGTTGGGTTTTGGATTTTCTTGGCGTGGGGGTGGGTGGCTTTTTTGAGCTGGAAAGACTCAGGGAAGATCAGAGTTGGGGTAAGAACCAAGTTCTGTTGTGCATATATCAAGTGTGGGTTTCCTGTGGCCACTGAGTGGAGAGGCTGGAGTCGGGGGCTGAGCCCTGGGCCTGTAGGACAGGAGCGAGGATGTGCCTGGGACCGGAGCCCTCCTGGGAAGGAGCTAGAGCAGAGGGCGGTCTGAGGCTGGCTTTAGGGGGTGCTCCAGCCTGGGGGAGGGGGAAGAGGAGAGAACCACCAGCCAAGGATGCTGGAGGAGGCCGTGGGGGTGGGCGGAGGAGAGCCACAAGATAGGGAGCCCGGGAAGCGACGGGAGGACGGGCCCCAGGGAGGCCGAGGACCGGGAGCCGGCTCTCAGATTTGGCTGCGGGATGCCACCCACGACCTTAAAGACAGCAACTTCAGAGGAGCGCGGGGCGCCAAAGTCAAAGAGGATGTGGCCGAGAGAAAGGGAAAAGAAGAACCAAGACACTCGACCAGAAAGCCCTTGGGAAAGTTTTACTGGAAAGAAAAGAGGCTTGGGAGAGTCGCAGCGCGACTGTGTGCTGACGCGATTGAGCCAGTGAGGACACCCCGGGACTCCCGGGGCTGCGGGAGTGACCGAGGAACGGCCGGCGGGCCACCCGCTGACGCCCCGCCGGAGCCCGCACGCGCAGACCCTGCGGAGCCACGTGGAGGCGCGGTCCTAGACGCGCACGCGCACAGGCATCCCCGGCCAGGTACCGGTGCCAGCAGGTGAGCGGAGGCGGGCGGGGCTGGGGAAGTTTCTTCTGATCGCTTCTGTTTTCCCGGAGAAACCGGAAGCAAGGTCGTCCATCAGCTGACAGCAGCACCGAGGTCCCTTCTCCAGTGGTGTTACAGTGCGGCCTCCCTGATCACCATGGTTGGCTTGTATTCAGGGCCACCCTGTACAAAAATATTTGAACACTAGGGTCGTACTCAGCATGGTGACAGCTACCCTCTGCTATGTGTGCAGGAACTTTTGACCCTTTGGGGGACCAGGGCAGGTCACATACTCATCAAGGAGTAGATGCTCGAGGGACGGATGGGCATGGGACCCCATAGCAGTGATTCAGGTGTACCCAGCTCTCTCCCCTTCCTCCGTGTGAGTGTCAAATGCGTGTCTGCTAAATGCACTGTGGTGGGGACACCACTGCAAAGGCCACAGCTAGCATCTCAGGCCTCCTGATTCCAGGCCGGTTTTCTCTCCACCCTGAGACTCTGTCTCTCATCCCTTGTCAAAAGAGAGCTTCAACATTGCCAGAAGAAGCTGGGCGCAGTGGCTCAGCCTGTAATCCCACCCGCTAGGGAGGCTGAGGCAGGAGGATGGGGAGTTCAAAACCAGCCTCAGAAAAAGCAAGGCGCTAAGCAACTCAGTGAGACCCTGTCTCTAAATAAAATACAAAATAGGGCTGAGGATGTGGCTCAGTGGTCGAGTGCCCCCGACTTCAATCCCCAGTACTGTCCCCAACAACAACAACAAAAATTGCAGGAAAAGGGCAGGGCACAGTGAGGCAGTCCTGTAATCCCAGAGGCTTGGGTGGCCAGGCAAGAAAATCTCAAATTCAAGATCAGCATTGGCCATTAGGAGACCCTGTTTTGAAGTAAAAAAAATAGGATCAAGAGTAGTGGCACACAACAGTAATCCTAGTGAGTCGGGAGGCTGAAGCAGGAGCATCACAAGTTCAAAGTCAGCCACAGCAATTTAGCAATGCCCTAAGCCATTTATCGAGACCCTGTCTCAAAATGAAAAATAAAAAGGGCTGGAATGTGGGTGGTAAACAGCCCCTGGGTTCAGTCCCCATCCCAAGGGGAAAAGAAAGAAAGGAAAGAATAGACCTAGAGAATTCTAGAACAGACTGGATAAGCCCTCACCCAGTTATCTGATCCAACACCATAATTTTACAGACTTGTAAGGTGGAGTCCAGTGACTCACCCAGTATCACACAGTGGACTGTCCATCACCCCCATCTGTCATCACCCTCTGTGTGGTAGCCAGCAAATACTGACCACTGCCTGCTCCCAACCCATGTCCCATTTCATGCTCTCTGCCACTCTCAGGGAGCCACTCATTATTTTCACTTCACAGGTGGGAAAACATCACAGAGCAGGGGAGGCGCCACCCTGGGGACCCTCCTCTCACATCTCTAGTAAAATCTTGACTGTGAAGCCAGGTGTGGCGGCTCCTTCCTATAATCATAGCAAATCAGGAGGCTGAATCAGAAGGATCACAAGTTGGAGGCCAGCCTCAGCAACTTAGACTCTCAGCAACTCAGCAAGTTGCTATCTGAAAATAAAATAAAGGGTTGAGGGTGCATCTCACTAGTAGAACACTTGCCCAGCATGGGAGAATACCTGGTTCAATCCTCAATACTGCCAAAAAAAAAAAAACAAAAAAAACTAAGTTCTTACTTTGGCTTGCTAACCCTCAGCTATAAGGCAGAAGGGGGCTCCCCTCAAAAGCCAAAAGTAGTCAATGTAAGACCAATAAAGGGAAGTCTTGCTTCACAGAAAGGGGGTACTGGCTAAAAATACCAATGGCTTCAAGAAGTATTTAGGTGAATTCATAGATAGTCAATCATACAGCATCAAATGATTATATAAAGAAAAAGCACAACCCTTTGCTGTACAGAATAAAATGCAGACCCTTGGCCTTGGCGCTTCCCTGGCCTCCTTTCCGGCCCTCTCCTCCTTGCTCATTTGGCTCTGGTCACATTGCCCTCCCTACAGTCCCCTAAAACATCAAGCTCTTCCTACCTCAGGTCCTTTGCATGTGTCCTTCTAGCTGCTAGACTGCTCTCCTGTCTGCTCTTTGCCTGGGTGGTCTTATTCTCTGCACATCAGCCTAAATGTCAGCTTCTCCAGGGGGTTTTCCTTGCATGACCACCCAGCTGAGTCAGCGTCTGGTCACTCGGTTTCATCACCTTGGGTTTTTCTTTCTCATTCTCATCACAGCCACCTTGGGGGTGGGTAGCTGGGCATTGAATCAGGGGCACTTTGCCACTGAGTCATACCCCTAGTCCTTATATTTTTTATGTTGAGATAGGGTCTCATTAAGTTGCTGAGGCTCAAACTTGCAGTCCTCCTGCCTCAGCCTCCCAGTCTCTGGGATTATAGGCATGTACCACCACGCCAGGCACAAGCCACATTCTTTCATTTCTTTATTTGTTTTGTGTCTGTCTCCTTCCACCAGACAGTGAATTCTGTGAGGTCAGTGTCCTTATCCGTCTTCATCCACATGTCCCCAGAACAAGGCACCACAGGCACAGTGCCTAACCTGTGCCAGTTTATTTATCCAACATAGACTGTACGCTGAATACTGACCTGGGCTCTCTCACATGGATAACTCATTCCTGCATTGTGCATCAAGACTGTAAAGAAGGCACTGGTGTTATTCTTATTTTGTAGATAAGGAAACAAAGGCACAGATTGGATAAAAATCTACCCAAGGCCACAGCTCACGAGTGGCAGAGAAGAGATTAAAATCTAGGCAGAGCGCTGGGGAAGTAGCTCAGTGCTAAAGCACTTACCTTACACGTGCAAGGCCCACATTTGATCCACAACACTGCAAAGTAATAATAATTTTTTATTATGACTAAGGCAGGGGGCTCCAGGGTCTATGCTCTTAAACACAACTATCTATTCCCTCTCCAAGATCTACTAAGAAAGTCATCAGGGGCTGGGATTGTGGCTCAGCAGTAGAGTGCTCACGGAGCATGTATGAGGCACTGGGTTTAATTCTCAGCACCACATAAAAATAAAAATAAACAAAATAAAATAAAAGTGTTGTGTCAATCTATACAAAAAAAAAAGAAAGAAAGAAAGTCATCAGCAGACATTTAAGGACTGAATGAATGGGAGACAGAGAGATTGGTACAAAGGACCCTGGAACCAGGTAGTCGTGGGCTTGGGGCCCACTTTGTCCCCTCATGAGCTTGGGTCTCAGATCCTAACTCTATTAAAAAATGGAAGCAATAACCTTCCCTGAGAATGCCTCAAACCAGTAAGAAGGGGGGAAAAACAAGCCAAACAACTTAATAAACAAGTGTACAAAAGACTCAAACAGGCAAGTCACAGAAAAAGAAACCAGACTGAAAAATAAGTACATAAGAAGAGGTTTCGTCTCACAGGCCAGTGAAGACCTACATATTAGGGAGAAATAAAAAGTCCCACAATACCAAGTGCTGGCCAGGGTGCCGAGCTGCTGGATGCTCATCCGTGTGGCGAGGAAGGGGAGAGTTAATCGATGCAGCAAGAACTTTGGAAAGCAACACAGCAGCGTCTTGTAAAGCTAAATATGTGCATCCTACTGACCCCCAGGACAGGCTTAAGTATGGAGCTTAGAGAAATGCCTACAGGTACGTACCAAGAGGCACAGAAAAGAATGCTGTGCAGCCTGTTGGGGAAAGCAAAAAAAAAAAAAAAAAAAACAACTGGCAACCACCTGCATGTTCCTCGATGGGAGAATGCACACAGGAACTCTCCAGACAGGGGAGGACCACACAGCAGAGAAAATGAAGGAATGACACCTAAAATAGGCACAATTACAAATATGTTTTAGAAACAGTGATGCATGAAAAAAATCCAAGAAGAATGTATCTACACTGCGTTATTTATCTAAAGGTCCCAAAGCAAACAAAACTAAGTTGTCTGGGATCCATCCCCCTAGGGTGAACCCCCCCCCCCCAAAAAAAAAAGCAAGGGAATAGTGACCACAAAACTCAGGATGATGTTCACTTCCAGGGGACGGAGGGGACCTGACAGGGAGGCACACAGGTAGCAGCAGTGCTGCTGGCGAGGTCTGAGTCCTGGGTTGGGGATTCTCAATTCCTCAATTTATCTTCACAAAGCTGCCCTCAGGATCCTCCTGCCTCAGCCTCCCCAGCCCTGGGATTACAGGCGTGCACCACCATGCCCTGCCTGCCTTCTGAGGCTGATGAGCTTCAGAGATAACTGGCTCCCAGGGTAATAAGCACGGGAGGCAGGAGGGAACTCTGCCTTGGGAGTTCTCAGTGGGAAGAGGAAGAGTTTTAATTGTATGCTACGGGCTCCGAGGAACCACCAATGTTTTGAACCAAGGCTAGGGTTTGTGTCTCAGAAAGAGCCCCCTATTGCCAGGTATAGTGGGCACACCTATAGTCCCAGGGGGCTGGGGAGGCTGAGGCAGGAGGATCGCAAGTTCAAAGCCATCCTCAGCAATTTAGGAAGGCCCTAAGCAACTTAGCAAGACTGTGTATCTAAATAAAATGCAAAAAAAGGGCTGGGGTGTGGTTCAGTGGTTAAGTGCCCCTGGATTCAATCCCTGGTACCAAAAGAAAGAGTCCCCTCTTAAACAACCCAGGAAAGCCATTTAAGAGGTTTGTTAAAATATTCCAAGTGAGGGCTGGGGAGATAGCTCAGTTGGTAGAGTGCTTGCCTTGCATGCACAAGGCCCTGGGTTCAATCCCAAAAAATAAATAAAATAAAAATTCCAAGTGAGGGCTTGGGTTGTGCCTCAGAGGTTGGGTTCAATTTTCAGCACCACATAAAAAAATAAAATAACCAAAAAATATTCCAAGTGAGAGATAAGGGAGTCCTGGGCTCAGAGACCTGTTGTGCATGAGTCAGGAAGACTGAAAAGAGGAGGACAGACTGACTCTAGAGCTATTACAGAGGTAAAAATGGGACTGGAAGACCGTAGGGGGAGTCTAGGAGAGAAGTCACATCACCGTCTAGATGTGACATCCTGCGATAAAGGCCTACCACAGCAGAGGCAGAGGCAGGCCAAGGGGAGAGCAAGTTGATGCAGCTGGTGCTGGTCCAGTTGAGCCAGGTACTTGGGCCAGGTGCTTGGGGGTTTCAGATCCCATCAAACCCAAACTTCACTCTTTCCAAGGGAAATAGCAAAGCAAAGAGGCAGCAAGACAGGCAGCCTGGGGTTCCCACCCAGTGGGGATGCCTGGGAGGTGCTCAGCGTGGGGAAGGTGACCTGAGGAGGAGAGGTGGTCTAGGGAGGGTCTGGTGCGTGCACAGTACTTCAAGGCACCTGTGACCTAGGGACAGTGGAAAGGGTGGTAGAAGTTACGTGGGAATGGCCATAACTCCCTCCTGCACCTTGGGAGGGGAAGACCCTAAAAAAGAAATCTAGGGAGACAGGAGGAAGAGAGGATGGGAAGCATCCCTGAAGCAAGAATCTGAAGAAGCCAAGGCAGGGGTGGCACCTGAGGCAGGAGAATCCCAAGTTTGAGACCAGCCTCAGCAATTTAGCAAGACCCTGTCTCAAAAACAAAAGTACTCGAGATGTAGCTCAGGGGTAAAGTGTCAATCCCCAAAATTAAGTGGCTTCTCTGAGTCCCATGTCACAGAAGGCTAGGAAGAGGCCCCGAGATCTGGCCATCAGTCAATGCCCTTGACAATAACATTCTTCTGGTGCCACAGAAACCAAACTCTGGAGAAGCTGGGAGTAAAGGGCCTTTCTCAGGGTGCAGGAGGGAGTTATGGCCAGTCCCACGTAACTTCTTCCACCCTGTCCGCCTGCCGTCCTCCTTCAGGGTCTTCCTGCTTGGTCTGCAAACCCCGGAGCAACCATGGCCACCCACGCTGAGAGCTCAACTCCTCAGCCTTCTTTCAGACAAACTGACCAGCTCGAGCCGCACAGGCGTGCTTTCCCGCAACCCGCCTCCCTTCCGGGGGTCTGCGGGGCAGGACCTCACATCTAGGGTGCAAACCAAAAGGCTGCATCATCGTCATCCCATTTGACGAAGGAGCCACCTGAGGGTCTGAGGTCAAAGGGTTGCCCAGGTAGGCTCATCTCCATCCTCAACTCCAGAACCAGTCACCCAGGTGATTCCCAGCAGGTGACCGAAGGCCACCCTCGAGGGTACATTGCCCCCACCCTGCGCCCGGCAGATGGCATTTCAGGCTTCCAGTGGCCGGGACCCTGAAGCTACTGGTTTCTGGCGACCTGTGAGGGCCGTGGTGCAGCTGGGAGCGATGGGGCTGGGGGAGGCACAGGGCGGTAATAAAACAACAGGAAGCTCTGCTTTTATTAGCCCTGGGTAGTCGCAGCTGCAGGTGAGTAATCTGATTTCTGCGGCGTCCTGTTTTCTCCGCTGCCTGGCGGTTCCTCGACACCCACTCACCTGCCACCAGCCACGGGAGAGAGGGCGGGCGAGAGGGAGGATGGGCGTGGGGACCCGCCCGCCTGGGCCCCTCGCCCACGCCCACGCAGGCACACCCGCCGCCGCCAGCGCCACCTGCCCCGCTCCCAGCCGCCGCGGAGCTCGCTTAGCTGCCGCTGTCGCTGCGGAGGGCGAGCCGGGGACGCGGGCGGACGCCCACTCGCGGCCCTGCCACCCCCACGCCCCCACATCCTAAGCTGCCTCCCAGACTCTGGTCCCTCCCCGGGATCAGAAGGCCGGGTGTCACCTCCCACCTCTGCCCCTGACTTCTGAGCTGGCCAGATAGGGGTGGGGACCTAGGCACTATAAAGTACTGTCCCGGTAACCAAGGAGGAACCTGGCCCAGAGGGGCCGGTCTCTTTAATGGTCCCCTGCCTCGGTTTCCTTATTTGTAAAATGGGAAAGAGTAGCCCTTCTTCCTTAGCTCATGATGCCAGTGAATCGTGGGACACTGCAGGGAAGGGCAGCGCACACGCTGTTGTCTTTTTTTTTTTTTGATATATTTTAGTTATAGGTGGATGCAATATCTTTATTTCATTTTTTTATGTGGTGCTGAGGGTCGAACCCAGTGCCTCGTGCATGGTAGGCGAGTGCTCTATCTCTGAGCCCCAGCCCCAGCCCCTGTTGTCTGGTTATTACTGTTGCCATAGCCCAATCCAGACGGGCCTTGGCTCTTCTAACTCAGGAATTCTGCTTTTCCTCGATTCTCCGCCCTCATCCGACATATAGGAAGTTTGGATCAGAACCCAGCTCTAACCACATTTTTCATCTGTAAACCAGGGGTGCTAAAACCTTCCCACAGTGCGGCCAAAATGTAAAAACCAAATGACAAAATGCACCACCCCCCAAACATTTTGTAAACTGTAAAGTGCTGTCCATATGTAAACAAGGAATCATTTCCTCCAGGGGCTTCTTTGCCCTAAAGGGTCAAGAACTAGCCAAGAACCAAATCTTAGTGGGTCAGCTCCCCAGGATCCCTGGTCACCCGGCATTCACCTTGGCTCATGAAACACACCCTGCACCCCCGTGCAGTGGTAGCCCAGGGTGGGGAAGATCAGGCAGGTCCCACCCTTGAGATCATGGTCCAGCTAACTACGGAATCACAGGCCCGGAGCCTTGGAGAGAGATAAGGACTGTCCAAGGTAGGGCAAGGCCAGGGTCCTCAGGAGGAGAGCGGCCCGGAGGAATCAGCTTTGGGGGCTTTTTGAAGAATAATGGGGGTTCTGGTGGGAATTGGGGTGAGGCAGAAGCCCAGCAGGAACAAATTCCAGGTGTGCAGGATGCTCAGGGCAAGCGAGTGCAGCACAACAAACACAAGGTGGCGAGAAGAACAAGATGAAGCCCATTGGGAAGGGCCCCAGAGCCACCCTGGGGAGCTCAGACCGTACTGAGGTTGATGGGGAGCCACAGCAGAGCAGTGCCATGGTCAGGTGCAGTTTCTAGAAAGATCAGTGCAGTGATAGGCATGCAGGAGCGATACAGGGAAGGAGGAGGGAAGGGAGAGACAACATTCTTGCTGTGAGTTGAAGGTGACCTGAATTAAGGGAATGACAGTGGAGAGGGAAAAGGAGACAGATGGGCGAGAACCTTCTGAAACAGAACAGCCCTGCTGACGAGAACAGTTAGGGGGAGAGAAGCTAAAAGTGTCGGAGTCGTCTGTCTCTGGGGCCTGAGTGGTGACAGCATTTACCTGGAATGGGAAACCCAGGAAGGGATCAGAGAGAGGTCACCTTTGAGGTGCCTGTCAGACATCCATTTCCTTAAGAACTGACTGCATCAGACACCCCCACATGGGAGTAGATAAGACCTGAATTATCCAGGAAGAGGCTCGATATCAGGAAGAGAATATTAATCGGCAATTTTGTAAGTGATAGAAACCCAATTCAAACCAGGGTAAGGAAAAGAAAATGAAAAAGGAAAAAGAGATAAAAGGAATTTAGGGCTGGGTTGTAGCTCAGTGGTAGAGACTTGCCTACCACATGTGAGGCACTGGGTTCGATCCTCGGCACTGCATAGAAATAAATAAATAAAATAAAGGTATTGTGTCCATCTAAGATTAAAAGTATATTTTAAAAAATCAGTGGCTCCTTTATCTTGCAATTTCAGGCATGGCTGGATCCAGGGTTTCTAATAATGTCATTGGGTTATTTTTCCCCACCCCCATCAGTTCTGTTTGTGTAGCTTTGAGACTAGGCCTTGGGGCTGGGGGTGTAGCTCAGCAGTAGGATGCTTCTCTAGCCTGCTCAGTATCCCTGGCACTGCCAAAAGATAAGAATGGGCCTTGTCTCCCATGGTCCCTCTCCAGTCCCAGGAATCATACTCAGTGTTCACAGTCTGCCAGGTGACACTTCAGAAGGACAGTCAATCTTCCCATTAACTTCTTCAAAAGTCCCAGGGAGGCTCTGATGGGCTTCACCTGTATCACATGCGCCGGCCCAAATCAATCACCGTAGGAAGGGAAATGGAGCACTGTGATTGGCCCACTTGCCCTTCCCAGTGGGTGGGAAGGCTGTGAAGCACAGTTCCACTAATGCAGATTCTACCACCTCCCCCCAGCAGAGTCTGTGTGCTCATCTGGAAAGTACAGATGATAACAGAACACCCACCCCATGGGGTGACTGAGGGTGGCGATTGAGATGACACGGAGGAATACTTACCATAGTGCCTGGCACACAGTAGGTGCTCAATAAGTGGGAGCCATGTATAATGTTGGGCAGAAGAAATAGTAGTAGTGATGATCATTGCAGCACCCAGAAACCCACTGTCCTGACAGACAGAAAGGATAACTCACCAACTGAGCACCTTGGAGGGATCATTCATTCATTCAACAGTCTTCAGCCTGTGCCAGACTCTGCAGGTTAAGAAGACACAGGAGACTAAGTTGTGTTCGGTACAGACCTGATGGTAGTGGGAATGATATAGGGTGATGAATGCTGTAGGGACGGGGCCAGAGAAACTTGGCCACCCGGAGGCATCAGGGCAGCCTGCCAAGGAGGCACCACGTGAGGTGGGTGGGAAGGAGGCTGGAATTTCGTGCATGCTGGCGTTGGGTCGGGCACTGGGTGTACTGAGTACTTGTACATGAGGCAGGGATTGTTGTCTCCTTTAGATGAGCGCATGGAGCCCAGAGTGGGTGGACAGCTTGCTTGGGGTCACCAGTGCTGGCCCAGGGGTCCAGTCCACTTGGAGAATTCACCAGATGCAGAAGAGAAACAGGACACCAGGTAGAAGGAAGGGGAGTCAGAGCAGGTCCTCTGGGATGGGGAGAAGTGACCAGGGTCCCACAGGGAAAGGCCACAGCTGGGGGAGAGTGGGGCCAGGGAGGACCAGGGCCAGGTGAGAGCCATGACCTTCAGCAAGCCCTGTGCCTCCTGGAACCTCAGTTTCCTCATCTGTGAAATGGGTAAAAGGACTTCTATTATCTTCATGCCCATTTTACAGGTAAGGAAACAGATTAGATCAGGGTCATCTGCAGAACTCTCGAGCTGAGCCATAGCACTGATTCTGCCGTGCAGGTGAGGTATGAGTCCACTTAGTCGCTCACGTTGGCACACCTGTAAATCCCTGCTATTTGGAAGATAGAGGCAGTCGGATCTCGAGTTTGAGGCCCCTTGGCAATTTAATGAGACCCTGTCTTAAAAAAAAAAAAAATGTCTGGGACATAACTCAGTACCCTTTACTGGAGGAGAAAAAGTTTAAAGTTCAGTGCCAACTCTCCTGTCTGGCTCAAGAGTTGCGTCCATGAAAAGGACCCAAGAAAGGAAGCAGGTTCATGGGAGCCACCCTTGGAGGGTCCCAGAGACTCTCCTTATCCAGAAATTCCATCTCTTAAGGCCCTTAGAGACAATGTCATCCCTTGGAAAGCCATTCACGCAACTTGTGAATACAGAGTCCAGAATGGGGGGAGCGGCTTGTCCCAGGTCACAAACAAGCTGGTGGTGGAAATCCACCTAGAGTAAGGCCATCTGACACCTGGTCCCATTCAAGAGACTCTGACCCACTCACCCCTCACAAACAACCTGCCCCCTGCCACCAGGGCAGCAGCCTCTACTGGCCCTGAGCACCTGTCATGGGCCCTGAGCTCCACCGTCCTTAACCACAGGTCCTCCAAACCACCCTAGGAAGTGTGCGTATCCAGGGCAGCCGGAGGGCCAGTGGCAGACAGAGACCCTCACTGGACACATGGTTAGTCGATAGCATGTTTAGAAACACTTAAAATAAAAATTGATGTCTTTAGACTTTGTCACCACCTTATGAGTCCCATAGTCCCTATTTTATGGAGGGGAAAGCTGAAATTCAGAGATGCAAAAAGACCACCCCAGGGGCTCATGGCTGGGAAGCAGCAGAGGTTGGATTAATACATAGGCCTGGTGACTCCAAAGTCCGGGTGGTGGCAGTATCTTGTCCCTGCTCCAAGCAGCTATCAGGGAAGAGGTGAGAGGACCTAGGTGAGGGGTGACAGCAGTGTGCTGGGCCCCACTCAGAGATGACAGATACTTTAGCAGCTAAACACATGGCCCCCGTGGTCAGGCTCCTGGGTTCAATTCTAGCTCTGTGTCCTCAGTGTGGTTTTTTTGTTGTTAGCGCCAGGGTTGACTCTAGGAGTGCTTTTATCACTGAGCTGCATCCCCAGCTAGCTTTTTTTTTTGGGGGGGGGCAGGGTCTAAGTTGCTGAGGCTGGCCTCAAACTTGTGATCCTCCTGTCTCAGCCTCTCGAGTTGCTAAGATTACAGGTGTAAGCCACCACACCCAGCTTAGTGTGACATTTTGCACTGACTGCCTTGTGTGTCCCTGAGTACTGCTTTGAATGCTTATGGATCCTGGGGCTGCCCCCGGCCTCTGCCACTGGCCAGCAAGGTGGACTAGAGCTTAGAGAGAGATTTGAGGTGAAGCCTGTGAATTTTAAGACTTGGGGGCCTCATTTGCATGGCCTGGTATCCCATTTTGTATTCATAAACATGAATTCTTTTTAAAGAACCCCCCAATATTATTCAAGCTGTACTGACACCCTGCAAAACCTGGGTCTGCCGCTGTGGAGGCCACTCACTAGACCCCCCAACCTATGCCCCCTCCATTTTTCTTATCTAAGTGGGGGATGTTAATTGCTCTGATTCAATTCATATATGTACAGTGCTTTAGCAGTACCTGGCATGCTGGATGCAGCACGCAGGCCTGTAATTCCAGTGACTGGGAAGGCTGAGGCAGGAAGATCTCAAGTTCAAGGAGAGTTTCAGCAACTCGGAAAGACCTTCAGCAATTTAGCAAGATCTTAACCCAAAATAAAACATAAAAGGAGCTGAGGATTTGGCTCTGTGGCAAAATGCCCCTGGGTTCAATCTCCAGTACCCCCCAGAAAAGGACCTAGTACAAAATAAATGCCCAGTGACTACTGGCTTTTTAAATAAATTCCCAGCTAGTAAATATGTTTAAGTGCTAGTAAATCTGCTAAATCTTTTACATTCATCATGATCATTATGTTTAATTTCCACAACTCCTCCCATTTTACAGGTGAGAAAACAGAGGCTCACATAGGTGAAGTGACTTGCTCGAGGCGACAGGACTTCCTCCCGGTTTATGAGGCCCCTGCCCCACCCCCTGGCAGCCGACCCTGGGGACTCAGGTCACACCACAACCAGGTACTGACTGCAAGTCCCTGCTCACCAAAGGTGGACCATGAGTCCCCTGGGGGAAGAAGCCCCCAAGTTCAGCTGGGCTGGGGCCCTGGCACATCTAGGACCTCATCCCTCCAGTGCCCTTGAGCTTCCTCTTGAGCCCTGGTTACCAGAAGCCCTGGCCCAGGTGGGGCGGGGGCCAACGGGTGACAATGACCGATTTAGAAAGTAAAGTTGCTTCTCAAACAAATAAGAAAGAAGAGGAAAGAAAGAGCCGGCCTGCCCGCTTCCTGCCCCACTCTCTCCCAGCACCTGGGGCCCAGCTGCTGGTTTTCACTGCGTGTTTGCTCATCCTGCCGGAGGAGGCCCTTCTTAAAGCCCCAGGGCCCTCCCCGCAGAGATGGATGATTACTGAGCCCGTGGAGATGTGGCAGGCTTCTTGCTGCTGCATGGTATTGTCTTGAGCATTGTTTCAAACAACAATACCCATGATCATCCCGCCCCGTTTCCTGCATTTGGGAGAGGGGGCTGCCAGTTCCGCTTGGGCGCAGCCTTCTTGGCTGTGCACTGTCTGAGGTCTGGAGGCCTGAGCGGGTCACTCCTTCTCTCTGGGCCTCCATTGCTTTGTCTGCAAGATGGGGATGGGTGAGGTGAGGGTTACTGAGGCCAGCATGGCATAGAAAGCCCAGAGCACAGCGGCTGTGACAGCTGCTCTCTTGGATCCCTGTGGAAGCCAGGGTCACCCAGGGACAGAATCCAAGAGCCTCCCTGGATGTGTTGGAAAGCTTTTGGACTCAGAGAGGCAGAGTCACTGTGGCTGCTTCAGTGCATTTCACCTAGACCTCAATCAGAGGGAGCAGAGGTGACAGCCGTCCCGATTCTATAGCAGAGGAAGCAAGACACAGACAAATGACCTGTCCAAGGCCGGCAGAGCTGGTGGGTGCAGATCCGGCTGCACCCCACCTGCCTGGCTCCACCGTGTGCTCAGAGCTGCCCTGGCATGGGTGGGGGTATCTCTGAGGCTCTGCTTTGCTTTGTGACCCTGGACAAGTCACTTGCCTGGGTTCTCATCTATGAGACAAGCAGCCCAGATACCTGCCCCCAGAACTGACAATCCTCAGGGAGCTTCGCGCTCAGAGCAAGACAAAGAGTGACCACGCCAGGGACCGGGGAAGCCAGGGCTGCTGGGCTATAATTAGTGTTAATTTTAAAGTCACAGGCGAGAGCCCAGCCAAGAGGATGCTGAGGGCCTGCCCAGCTCTGCACATCTAAATCCTGTGGTTGCAGCTGGGGAGTGATTCCGGGAGGCACCTGGTGAGAGGTGGCTCCACCCGTTGGGGCTAAAAAAAAAATCCCTGAGTCTGCCACCGTGCAATCTGCCAGTCACCTGCTCTGACTAATGGCAAACTCTCCGACCCTGCTTCTCTGCCTCCACTTCACCCCCATAAGCTGTGTGGCTCTGGAGAAATCCGTTGACCTCTCTGAAACTCAGGTGGGGGACATTGGCCTTGCAGAGTTTTCCACAGTAGAAGCAATGCCTTACCATACAGTGTTGCTAAGAGACCGTGAGGACCTGGGCGCTGGGGCCCACCTGTGCTCCAGACCCGGCGCTGCCACTTCCTGTTGTGTGATGTTGGGCAGGTCACTTGGACTCTCTGAGCCTCGGTTTCCACCACTTGAGACACAGTAGTGCTTCAGGAGTAATAACTGGTTGGTGAGACCGTTTATTGTGCTTGAGAACAATTTGCAGAGATCCTCAGACACGCTGGGGTCCTGTGCTCTCTCTTATGCAGCACCTCTCTGTTTTCCCCTCCAGAACTTCTCTCTGCCCTGGTTAACCTGTTCTGTGCCCTGATGGGTGACCTCTGCAGGTGACATCAATACCCTTTATCCTCTGCATTCTGGTTGAATGGGGAGGCTGGGAAGAGGACAGGTGGCGAGTGGCACTGGTCTTTATTCCCCTGGTTCCTTCCTGCACGATTGCCCCACAGTGCTGTGTCCCACCCCCTACAGCTCCTGTGGGTGGCCCTGTGCCTGCATCTCTGGCCCAGGTCCAGGTAACTTCTCCCTCCCACCCCCAGGCCAACATGGTCACAGCTTCCGTGCTCCATGGTACCAGCCCTGAGACAGTGCGCCATCCTTCCTGCTATCCTGAAACCCTGCCCAGGCCTTGGCTGATTGTCTTTGATTCAATTCTTTTCAAATTAGTCAGTTTGGGACAGGCACGATGGCTCACAGCTGTAATCCCAGCAACTCGGGAGGCTGAGGCAGGAGGATCTCAAATTCAAAGCCAGCCTCAGCTACTTAGGTCTCACTAAGCTGCTTAGGGCCTTGCTGTTTCAAAATAAAAAAAAAAAATTAAAAAGGGCTGGGGATGTGGCTCTGTGGTTAAGCACCCCTGGGTTCCATCCCCAGTACAAAAAAAAAAAAATTAAGCCAGTTTGGGTGTGCATCTCTTTCCTGCCTCTGGGCCCTGGTGTGGCTTTGGTGTGACATGTGTTGTGTTCATCTAGGACTCCAGGGATGGTCAGATAATAAAAACCCATGCAGCTTTCACGTGTATCTATTTACCACTGTATCCACTTCTGCCAAGTGTTTGCCATGAGCCAGGCTCCATGCAGGGAGCCAGGGATACAGATGACCAAGGGACAGTGTCTTACTGAGCTCCTGGGCTGGTGGCACACCTGCACAGCCAACTACAATATGAATAGCTCAGAGCCTTAATGGAGACACATACAAGCCCTGTGGCAAAGTGGAACAAAAGCCACCAACCTGGGAGAGGCTGGGAAGGCTGCAGAGCCTTTTGAGCAATATCTGTGCGCGGGTGCGCTCGCTCTCTCTCTCTCTCTCTCTCTCTGTATTAGGGGTTAAACTCAGGGGTGCTCAACCACTGAGCAACATCCCCAGCCCTTTTTTAAATATTTTATTAGAGACAGGGTCTCACTGAGTTACCTAGGGTCTTGCTAAGTTGCTGAGGCTGGCTTGAACTTGAGATCCTCCTGCCTCAGCCTCCGGAGCCGTGAGCCACTGTGCCCAGTCTTTTTTCTCTTTTCATAATGTATTTTATTTAGCCCAATGTTTCAAAATGTTATCATTATGTAATCTTGTCAATTATGATCCAGACACAAAATCTTGAGGTTTTTACATTCCCCCTCCCCGAGTCTTCAAGCTCCTGTGTGTGTTTGACACTCGGCGCGTTGCCGCTCAGACTGACCACATTTCTAGGGCCCAGGAGCCACGAGAGACAGGCAGCCGGGTGGCATCTGATCCGATCCTCATGACGGCTCTGGGAGGTAAATGGTGCTGTTCTTCCATTTGACAGATGGGGAGAAGGGACTCCAAGGCGTTAAGTCACTCACCTAAGGTCATTGAAACTCCCTGGGTTGAAACCCACATCTCTGTCTCCAAAGTCTGTCCTCTGGACTGGCTTCTCATCCCCAGGGGGCAGCAGTTGGCAGGCGGAAAAGCCAACATGGATCCGAGGTCCTCGGACTCCATCCTGGAATGCTCCTCCTGTCACTGCCTCTGCGTGGCGGAGAAAGGGGGAAGGCAGTCACCCTTCAAAATGGGTTCTGATCCTGTTCTTCTGGAATCCCCGAGATGCCCTGGAGCAGGGTGGCAGAAGAGAGCGGGAGATTGCTGGCGAGCCAAAGGATGCTCTCGGGAAGGGGGAGGGTGCTACTGGGGAGAGGCTCAGGCTGCCCTGGATGGGGGGGGAGGTAAAGCAGCTCCATCAGGCCCATCAATGTAGCCGGCAGGAGTCTGGAGCCGTGGCACATGCCTGTCATCCCAGTGACTCAGGAGGCTGAGGCAGGAGGATCCCAAGTTCAAGGCCAGCCTCAGCAATTTAGCAAGACCCTGTCTCAAAATAAAATGGGCTGGGGCTGTGCTCTGTGGTAGAGTGCCCCTGGGTTCAAACCCCAGTACCAAAAAAGTAGCCGGCAGATCAGCTTTGCCAGGGTCCCAGGCAGCAGTTCCTTCCCAGCCCAAACACCCAGAACCGCTTGCTCCTGGAGCCTAGTGGGGGGCGGAGAGTGTGCAGGAACTCGGCCGGGTGTTCTCAAACCAGGCGCTGGGGGAGCTAAAATGGGACCATGACGTTAAGGTGTTCTGATGGGCAGGCCCCAGGCCTAACATGGAGAGAGTCCTGGGAGCTCCCAGGCCTGGTCCAGGCTCTGGAGGGAAACCGGAGCCCCGGAATTCTGGAAGCCAGGCTGAGTCTGCGACTCCAGGGTGGATGTCTGGTGCTAAAAACAGTGACCAGTGGCTGCTTACCCACCGGCCCCTTCCCAGTCTTCACTCACTCGGCATCTGTCCCCTAAGATCCTCCATCCACACCCCGAGAGCCCACCCCACCCTTCCTGCCCCTGCTCCTGTCGCCCCCCCCCCAAGACCCCACCCACTCTGCACGTGGCCTGTGTGGGATGGGGGACCCGCAGCCCCGAGCAGCGCCACATCTTGCTTTCAGACCTGGCGAGATGACAGGCCCTTCGTCTGAGCAAAGGAGGCAATGTGGGAACAGAGGGTCCCCAGAGCAAGGGACACCCATGATGCCTCCTAAAGCCAGAGGAAGGAAGACTGGCTGAGGAGCCGGGCAGTGAGTTGGGTGGGCAGGGACACCACAGAGCCTGCAGAGGAAGCGGATGGGAGGCCACCAAGGAGGAGGGCTGGCCTCCAGCCAAGACTTCCAGGGTTCTCACAGTGTCCACCTGGGAGTCTGCAGCAGCCCGGCCCTCTCAGCTCGGCACAGCGTGTCCAGTGTCACCTGGAGGGCATCAGGGTTGGTACCTTTATTGTAGGCTCCAGAAAGTCCCATGGAGGGTTAAGGGGGTCAGAAGTGAGTCTGGTGACCTTGTCCCTTGACTCTACCCTTCTCTCCCCCACGTCAGCTCAGCTGCTGTCAGATCGCTCTCGAAACCCCCAGCACCTGACTCAGTGCTGGGCCCAGAGCAGGGGACCTTCCCGACATCTGCGGGGCCCCTGTGCTGTCCCCACACATGATCAGATGAGCAGGGATGGTGGCACTCCCTGGACTGTTCGTGTCACCCCTACAGCAACCCCAGGGGACTGGAACTGCACCCCTTTTCACAGAAAAAGAAACAGGGAGGAAAGGGCTTGCCCAGGGTCACATGGTGACCACGGTCCTGACTCTACATCCTGTCCCTGATCCAAGACATTTCTGACACCTCACGTAGCCGTCTAGGCCTCCAGTGGACCCTGTGCCATTGAAGTCCGGGGCTACAGACGGGTAAGGTCAGCAGGGACAGGAGCCAAGCAGGACGGGGAGGGGGTGTGGTGGGGAGGACCAGGGAAGGGACCTTGGAGATTGTTGTCATCTGCAACCTGCTCTGCCGCACCCAGCGCACCCAGCGGTGGAAAGTGTGTGTCAGAGGAAGCTGCTGCCTGGGGACTGGGGGGTGTGCGTGGGTGACAGCATGTGGGGTCACACAGGAGGCAGGATGTGCGGAGCTGGGGGCCAGGTCCCCGAGCTGGAGCAGGCCTGGGGTCGTGCCCCGCCCCGCCGCGCCCTGTCCTGGGGCTCACTTTCTCCCACTTTCAGTTCGGGCAGGCCGTCCTGCGACAGCCGTCCCAGAGCCTCTGGGGTCACTGCCAATACTCTGCTCCACTTCGTAAATAAATATTTCCGAAGCACCTACTGTGTGCTCAGACATGGGGCTGCAGTCCCCCCTTCTCCACCAGGGGAGGCGCACAGGTGGAGACAGGAGGAGGCAGGTGCGATGCTCCTGGGTGACACCATCCAGTGGGCGGCCACCAGGGAGGCGCCTGGAAGCCGAGCAGGAGGGAGGGAACCGTGACAGCCCTCCAGTGCTCACTGCCACCCAGAGGGAAGGACTCAGCCCTTGAAAGGCCCCCCATGGGGGCCTGTTTCCCAGGTGGGGACACTGAGGCCTCGAGAGATCAGAACTTGCCCGAGTGATGTTTCCAGATGCCAGGAAGCAGCAGAGGCAGGATTTGAAACCCGGCCACCTGCTCCGACCTGCTCCACTGAGGAAGGGGAAGTGGGAACAGGTGCTGGGGTGGGGGTGGGGGGGCAGCAGGAGGCTGGGCCAGGGGAGGCCTGCGGAGCTGGGGGCCAGGCCAGGAGCAGCCGGGGCCAGCAGAGTCCCTGAAGCACTGCCCTGGGGAGTGCTCTGTGTCTATTCTAGAAAAATACCCTCCTTCAGAGGGGAGCACAGGGTCTAAACAAGCAAAAATCCAGTGTGATTTAATTCCAATGTTCTCTTTGTTTCTTAGAACTTCTGTGACAAAGTATCACAAACTGAGTGCCGTAGCCCAGCGGGCTGTTTGTCTCCAGCTCCGAAGGCCAGCAGACTGACCAGGGTACCTGGAGCTGTGTCCCCCTGACAGCCAAGTCCAGTCCTTCCTCACCCCTCCCCAGCTGCTGCTGGTGGCCGTCAGCCCGGGCCTTCATGGGTATCCAGCCATATTGGATCCAGGCCCCCTCTGCCCCCCCCATTAGTCTGTCCTCATCTGAACTGGTGACATCCGCAGCAACCGCGTGTCCAAATCGTCACGTTCTGTGGTACTCAGTGTGAGGACTTCAACATATCATATGGATCTGGAAGACACACCTCAATCCATAACAGATGAATCTGGGGAAAAAAAGAAAAAAAACCCAAAACTATGCAGGTCATATGTCCAAGTCTGAGATTCAGAAAATATGGCCTTGGGGCTGGCTCAGGGGTAGGCATGTGCTGAGTTCAATCCCCAGCTCAAAAAAGAAAGAAAAAGAAAGCATGGGCCTAATATATCTGTCTGCTACACAAATATTAAAGTACTTTGCTTTAATGGGTACTATGTAAATGTTTGAGAGATACTTGACTTGTGGTCCCTTAAGGCCCTTAGATCTTTCTTTAACAAGTCAGAAGAATAAAATAAAAGTCCCCCGAGAACAAAGTGCACTGCCCTTTGTCCTGGATTCCTGACAGGCAGCTGTTCACTGACCTTAGCCTTCTCTCCTCTGTGGGCACCAGCTTGGGGAATGAGCCAGTCCTGAGAAGGATGGGCGAGGCCTCTGTTCCCTTCCTCACTGGACTGAGCAGAACCCACAGTCCTCAGTCGTCTCCCTTGCTTCCCCATTCCACGAGGCTCAGACTGTTCCTCTCGGACAAATCCCCACGCTGCATGCTCACACCTAGACCTGGCTCTGCACCTTTACCACGAAGCTGTTGCTCTGCTCTTCAAACTGACTTCCTCGCCACCCGCAGGAAATCAGTGTGTTCTAACATGAGTCTGATCACCTCCTTCTGGGCCCCAAACTCTCCATGCTCCCTATTGTCCTAAACTCCCCATTTCAGGGTTTGTAGGAGTTGGTCCCCAGGAGTCTACCCAGGCCTGCTGTCTCACAAGCCCTGGAGGTTACACAACTTGCATTTAAAAGAGACTGAAGGGTGGGGAGGCTCCCCGCGAAGCTCCTTCTAAGTGACTTCAAGTGCTTTCCTCTGCATCCACACCTTTGCCATGCTAATCCCTCTCCAGAGAGCCCCCTCCCCTCCCGCCCACTCTTCATCACCTCATTGTAAGACGCCTTTATCCTGATCACACGACAGAGCGCCTCTCCCTCCTCTACAGCCCTAGGATTTGGGCTAAATTTTTGTCCCCCTCTTTGGTACTGGGGATTGAACCCAGGGGCACTTTACCACTGAGCCACATCCCCAGACCTTTTTATTTTTTTTATTTTGAGTCAGGACCTCACTAAATTGTGAGGCTGGCCTCAAACTTTCGATCCTCCTGCCTCAGCCTCCTGAGTTTCTGGGATGACAGGCGTACCTCACAGGGCCTGGCTTTGGATGCACTTCTTCACGAAGCTCGTTCCACTGCACTGTGTGCTAGAGAATTTGCTCCCCTTACCTGAGAGCCAGGTACTAGCCCCAGGCCTGTGACTAAATGTCAGGGACAGCAGGTGAGAAAAACGCCAGAATGGAGAGACAGCTGCTAACTGTCTTTGTCAGTCTTGCTGTGTGACCTTGGGCAAGTCACTTTTCCTCTCTGGGCTTGTTTCCTCTTTTAGAGTGGAAATGTAGGGAAAGATATCCAAACAGGTATGAAGGCAGGAGCAAAATTCCTCTGTCTATCCCAGGTCTGGCCAGACCCTGATGGTCCTGCAAACAAAAGCTACTGGAATCCTTTATTTTGCATCAATTTGCAAGTATTTGTATGCACACTATAAGAGGCACCCCTACATTTCATTCATAGAAGGAACTGTGGCTGTCATCTAATTGATGCCCAGGGATGGAAAAGACCCACTGGTCATGGTTCCATGCAAATCTTACCTGACAGAGGCCTTTACTCATTAACAGTCCAACCCCCTCCTTTCACAGATAGGTAACTGAAGCTCAGAGAGGGAAAGTGAGGAGCCCAAGGTCACACAGCAAGTGAGATGCATAAGACTTCATCCTGGGCTTCCTTCTGACTGTCAGGGGCTGGCGCCAGCTGGACCAAGGGGGGCTTGGTTTTCTTTTGAGGTCCTTCTCCACTCCCCCAGAATAACAAAGCTGGCTAGTGTGGCAGCCTCCACAAGCAGCACAGGAAACCAGATTGGTGTAGTGAGGCCGGTGGGGGTAGAGGAGCCTCTCAGAGGTGGCTTAGCGTTGCTTTCACCTGTTCTAAAAATAACGCACTATTAGAGATCCGCAGATGACGGGGTGGCCCGCAGGTTATTCCGCTGAGGGGAGAGGAGAGAGTGGATCCATGTGAACAAAAAGACAGCTGGGCCACTGCGGGCGGGCGACAGGTGGGGGGCCCTGGCTGGGCCCAGGAAACTCAGTGGGCAGCCCCTGTGCACAGAGGGGCAGGAGGGGGCTCGGGGCAGGCACTGGGCTAGGGGACAGCAGCCCCGGGGAACAGGCCAGACTTGGATGCTGCTTCTGGGACAACCAGGTCCAAGACCTAACAGGTTCAGCAGGTGGAACCCCGCGAGTGACACAGGCACCGAGGGAAACAGCAAGAGATAAGACCACGGAGACCCCTTGGGCCAGGGTGGGCAGGGAGGCCCTGGAAGGAGTAGATAGAGAAGGGAGACCCTTGGAGAAGGGAGGGAGGGGGCACCTTCAGGGGCATGGCTCAGGGAACCCAGGCCCACGGGGAAGAGGGTATGGACCTGCCCAGAGAGGTCAGAAGGGGGCAGCGTGGGACCTGCGAGCTCCGGGAACTGCTCAGGCTTCTGGCTGATTCCAGATCCATAGGAAGCCACTGAAGCCAAACTTTCAGCAGGGAAATGGGGGTGGGGGGGGTTGGGGCATGGGGTTGCCTCTCAAAAGGCCTGCTCTGGCCAGGCGGGTGGCGTAAGGATTAACTGGTCTAGAAGGCCTGTCAGTTCAGGGGTGGTGGTGCACACCTGTGATCCCAGCAACTCAGGGAGGCTGAAGTAGGAGGATCTCAAATCAGAGGCCAACCTCAGCCACTTAGCCAGACCCTGTCTCAAAATTAAAAATACAATGGGCTGGGGATATGGCTCAGTGGTGGTGTGCTCCTACATTCAAGCCCTGAGTATAAAAACAAACAAACAAAAAAACCACCAATTAGGCAGAGGACATTGTATTCAGGCAGGAGTGATGGGGTGATGGTGACCTAGACAGAGTAAGGGAAAACACAGAGCTGGATAGCTTCGACATTTGTTCTGGAGACCACGTTCACAGGAGTTGCAGACAGGTTGGACTGGGGTCGGGTCGGGGGACACACAGGTTTCTGGCCTGAGCACCTGCTGCAGTCAGCTCCCCAGGGGGACCTGCAGGCTCGAAGGCCAGGTGTGGGAATCTGGTTTGGGGCAATAAGATTGATAAGATTTAAGCAGCTGCAGACGGCCGAGGTCCTGCCCGACGCAGCTCCGCAGGCCCCAGCCGTCTGCAGGAGGCATTGCTTCTCCCACCATGAACCCAGTCCAAGCTGTGAGCCCCAAGAAGCCAGGGACCAGCCTGCTTTGTCCCCAGCACCTATGAAGACACCTTGCACATAGTAGGTGCTCAACAAAGAGTTGGGGGGTAAATGAGGCGAAACCACCAGCTGCATGAATGGGCGCACAGACATGGTGCTGTTTAGGATCCCGGGGGCCCTGCAGCAGGTGTCTAGTAAACATTTAGGGACTTCTCTGACTTCTCTTGTCCCACCCACCTCCAGTCAGAGCCCTGCAGCTTGGCCTTCCTCTTAGGCCAAGCCAACTTTCTCAAGCTCGTCCCCTGCCCACCCCTCCCGTCACTGCCTGGTCTGGACCCCCAGCATCTGACTGCTGTGCCCTTTCTGGGTGTTCTTCCTCAGAGACCCTGAAAACACAAAGGGGCAGGCGGCCTCTCCCCTGTGCCACCCAGGACCCCCCCCCCCACAGGGGCCTCCCTGCCTCCTCCTGTCCCTCCACCCTCCACACTTCAACAAGGGTGGCTGGGGAACAGTCAAACCCTGACCTGTCCCCCCCACCCCGGTTTACCCCCTCCCTCCCCGCGTTGGCTATAGCATCGTGACGTCACAGCCACGCCTGAACTTGCCCCCGAGTTCCAACGGCAGCCTCAACTCCCTGGGCCTCCTCTGAAATCTTGGCCACAGCTCCCAGGAGCACCCAGGCTTTCCGTCCCCTCTGCCCCCTCGGCCAGGCTCACCCTTCCTGCGCCTGGTCCAGTCACACTCGCCCTTGGCCATCCAGCTCCTCGTCGTCCTCCGCTGCAGTCCCTCAGGCCACCCCTGCACTCCACGGGGACTTCACTCGTGATAAGAACTGCATTTACTGAGCCCCTGCTATGTGACAAGGAATCGTTTAATTCTCACAATGACTTCAGGAGGTCATTATTGTTCCCATTTTACAGATTTAAGAATCTGAGGCCCAGAGAGATTAAGTGACTTGCCTGTGGTCACACAGCCAGCAAGTGACAGAGCCAGGTCTGAACCTAGGCAGGCTGGCTCCTGAGCTGCCATCTCGGCTGGTATGTTTGAAAGCTGTGACCGATCCCATGGCATGGGCCTGCTGGCTTGTCTGTCTCTTAAGGACAAGAACTGTGTCCCATGGCTCCTTACCCCTCACATCTGGCACAGCAGCTGGCACAGGTAGGTGCTCAATCAAGCCTCCCTTGGAAGAGCCTGAGGGAGTGGTACTTGTCATTGTACGGTGCTTTGCAGCTTCGAGCCTACATAATCTCATTCACCTTCTCAATGACACTGCTGGGCAGGGAGTATTAGACCTATTGGTCAAGTCAGGACCAGAGAGTTCAAGAAACTTGCCCAAGTCACCCAGCCAATAACTGGTGGAGATGATTCCAATGACCAGGTGTCCTGACTCCAGAAACAAGGCCAAGAAGATGTTGCTGAACCCCAACCCAATCCCAGTCCCAGAGGACTGGAGGCTGTGCTGGGTCAAGGGTCATGAATTGCTTCTCCCAGTGGCTGGCAGGGGTTTGGGGGCAGGGGCCTGCTTCCCATCTTCTGGGCCCTCAGGGTCTAAGGCTCTTCAGGGCAGGAAACTCTTCCTTGTCACAAAGCTCCAGCACCCCCCCTCGCCCCCACGCCCCAGGCCACTGGGCTCCCCTCCCCCTGGAGGGCCCTGGTAAGAGCATCCGCCTGTCCCTGAGGATCCACGGGTTCAGCCCAGCAGCTGAGATGGATGTGCAGGAAGCAGTAACAATGGATGAAAGACCCTCTGTGCCCAGGTGGGTGGGGGAGGGAGCGGCAGGAAGTCAGATCCTCCTCCTCTGCAGGCCCAGCCGGGGGCTGGAGGGAGGCTGGGCATGCCAGACGCCGCGGGGGCTTATTTGGATTCCCCAGGGATCCAAGCTGGGGAGCCCTTTGCAAACAGCAGACCGCTGGCTCTTCTCCATGGGGTGCTGAGCTCTGGACCCGGGTGACAAGAATGTCACTTTCCTTCATCACTGTTGCTGTCCCCGGGGCCCAGCAGCAGGGCTGGCAACACCGTAAGGGCAGGATTTGTTGAATGCAGAAATTAACCCAGCACTACTAATAACTACAGAATCACAATTTCACGTGGATTTGCTTGTTGGAAACAATAAAAGGGATTCCAGATGACTCCTTTCCCCTCCTGAGCTCCTTCCGCCTGGCAAGCTGGACCCTCCGCGTTTTACGAGGTCAGCTCCTTCTCACCTTCCAGCTGTAGCTCAAATGAAGCTCTTCAATAAAAGCCTGGGGGGATTGGGCACGGTGGCACACGCCTGTAAATCCCAGAAACTCTGGAGGCTGAGGCGGGAGGATCACAAGTGTGAGGCCAGCCTCAGCAATTTAGCAAGACCCTGTCTCTAAAATATAAAGAGCTGGGGATACAGCTCAGAGGTAGAGCATCCCTGAGTTCCACCCCAGAACCAAAATAAATAAATAAATAACCAAGCAAGCTTTGGGGGCTGCTCTGACCCCCAGCTAAGGGAACCCCTTCCCTTGCCCCCTGGCTCTTGATCTGCTCTAAGGCACTTTCATGAGGGTTTAACATGGACCCTTATGTGTGAATCCCCCTCTCCCCCACAGGAAGGTAAGTGCTGAAGGGCTTCTTGCTCCTGTCCCCAGGGCCAGGCACTTAGATAATGCTCCATAAATAGTTAACTAGATAAAGAGATGACCAAGTGGATCTCGGATAGGATGTCATTCCATCCTATGATGCTCTGCAAGCTGCTTCCTGGATGGGAACAAAGGGGGTCTTGCCCATGTGCTGAAAGACTGCAGAGCCCCAACCCACAGCCTCAGCGAGCAGCTCTTCCCCAGGTCAGTGACAGTGACAGTCACCAATCAGGGCTGCGCTTCCCCCACAACAATTATTGAGTTTCATCAAAATCTGAATACACGCCTGTATAGTGCCAGCAGTTTGGGAGGCTGAGGCAGGAGGACAGAAGTCCAAATCTAGCCTCAGCAACTCAGTGAGGCCTGAAGCCACTCAGTGAGGCCCTGTCTCTAAATAAAGTACAAAACAGGGCTGGGGACACGGCTCAGTGGCCAAGTGCCCCTGGGTTCCATCCCCCCATACAAAAAACAAAAACAAAACAAAAAAACTAAATCTGCGCATGGGACTGTGAGAATGGCCACCGTCTGTCCAGCTTGCCACAGTGGTCGCTGGGGTGGGCTGGGTGGCTAACCTCACCTCTTCATTTCGAAGGTGGGAGAATCCGGGCCAAGACGGCCCAACCCAGGGCCTCACCAGCAGAGGGTCAGCAGGGCTGAGGCTCCCGGAGCCCTTCATCCACCTCTTGCTCCTTGTTTTAACAGACACTCACGGAGCCCCTGTTCTGTGACAGGCGGTACCCTGGGGACCCGAGACACAGCAGTAGCCAAAGGCTCTGGATTCAAGGGAGAAGGGCCAGCTGGGCCTCGGTGGCGCACACCTGTCATCCCAGAGGCTTGGGAGGCTGAGGCAGGAGGCTAGTGAGTTCAAAGCCAGCCTCAGCAAATGTGAGGCGCTAAGCAACTCAGTGAGACTTTGTCTCTAAATAAAATACAAAATAGGGCTGGGGAGGTGGCTCAGGGGTGGGGTGCCCCTGAGTTCAACTCCTGGTACCAAAAAAAAAAAAAGAACAGAGAAAGTCCGAGGAGGCCCAGCCGCCTGCCAGAGCCTCCCTAGTGACTTCTGCAGCCAAGTCCCTGCTTTGCCAAGGGAGAGAGCAGGCCGGGGGTGGAGGAAGGAGTGTTCCAGAATCTTAAAGGCAGAGAGACAGAGAGAAAGGCTGATTTGGTCTGGGAAGGCGAGAAGCCCGCTCAGCTGAGCCTGGTGGCCGGCTCCTGGCCTGCTGTTGTCGGCCCAGGTTGGCTTGGGGCCCAGAAACGGAGCGTCTTTGGTTGGGGTACTTTGTGCCACCTCAATGGCGTGAGACCCATCAACAGAGACGGCCACAGGCCACCCAGTCACTCTGGGAGCGCGTGGGAGCCGAGCGGCTCTGCAGTGCCCGGCCCTGGGCTGGGTGCCGCGTGGGGGATTAGGCTGCAGCGTGGATTCTGGAAACGCAGCGGCCTGAACCGTGGCGGCCCCGTCCCCAGAAGTCCTCAGTGCTGGTGGGCACCCGACTACGGCCGTTGCAGCCCCGAATCCTGAACCCCTCAAGGCGGGGGAGATCAGGAAGGAGATCCACTGGCAGAGGCCCCTGCTCCCTCCTGTCTACACCGCGCTCTGCGGGGCGTGAACGTGGCCGAGCCACACAGACCTGGACTGATCCCAGCTCCACCTCAAGGTCGACGTGTAGCCCTCAGCAGGGCACTAAGTCTCTGAACCTCAGTTCCCTGTGAAACTGTAGACGAGGAGTAGCTGCCCATGGGTGCTGATGCAGAAAGTTGCCCAGCTCTTGGTATACAGTAGGTGCTTAAGAAACAGCTTCTCTGTAGCGGAGGAACCGTGTGCAGCTCAGTGAGGAGGCTTGGCCTGGTCAGAGACGGGGCTGCCCCCGCACACCCAACTCGGAGGCTGATTCCCTAACGTCCCTTTCTGCTCAGCCTGAGGCCTGGACCCGCCTGGTTCTCTCTGGCTCTGGTCTGAGAGCTGCCCTTCTCCCCCCCTGCCTCCACCTTCACATCAGGCCTCCAGCCTGCAGAATCCAGTTCTGGGTGCTCACAGCCATGACGGCACTGAGTCATGGAACATTCCAACCTCCGAGGGCCCAGGGTCAGCCCGCACGCGTGGACCTCCCCACAAGGACCGCCCCACACCTGCCCTCGCTCGCCTTGGCCTTCCAGACCCTTGCACTGCTATAGGGTGAGAGCGCTAAAGAGTTACTCCGCTGCTCAACAACCCTCCAGGGCTCCCTATCACCCTGGGGATCAAGTTCAAACTTCTGTGTTTGACATTCCATCACCCTTTCCCACCTGGCAGCAGTGTTAGCTGTACGTCTCCACTCATGCTGCCCTGCTTCTGCCCCCAGGAACATCACGCCCCTCTGCCTATACTCAGGCTGTTACCCCGGTGGCCAGGTATACTCTCCTACCTAGCTTGGCGCCTATGTTAGCATCTCTGTGATGCTTTCCCTAAGGACTCTCAACAGCCCCTGAGCATCCTCCCTGGAGGAATGCGCTGCCCTGTGTATCAAACTTCCAGTTTACTTTGCACCCAACTCAAAATCAGCACCTGGGCTGGTACACGCCTATAATCCCAGCGACTCAGGAGGCTGAGGCAGGAGGATCCCAAGTTCAAGGCCAGCCTGGGCAACTTTAGTGAAACTGTCTCAAATTTTTTTAAAGGCCAGGGAGGATTTTTTTTTTTTTAAAGGTTGGGAATATAGCTCTGGGTTCAATCCCCAGAACACAGACACACACACACACACACACACACACACTATGCCTGGCCTCAAATCACACCTGATCGCATCATCCTCTGATCCAGCTTCATCTGTCTTCAGAGCAATTTGTAATCTATTCAGCACTAGAATGCAAACCCCCATGGGGTGGGACTTTGCTCTACTTGTGTCTGTATCCCCGGTACCTGTGAACGGATCAGAGCAGGGCACCCTAGAGGAAAAGAAGAGCCAGTGGTCAGAGCCCTTTCAGGAGACTGGGGTCCAGGGTGCAGGATGGCCTGGAGGAAGACGAGCTAGGGACTTGGTGGGGCGGCAGGGCCCAGGCCAGGGTTGGCCTCCAGGTGGAGAAGCAGCTCTGGTGGAGCAGGGAAGCCTGGCTTCTCCTGCCCTTTGGCTCCTCCACCTCCCAGCCCAGCGCTCCAGGGGAGCCTCCATCTCTCTGGGCGGGTTTCTGCCTGAGGACAGGTCAGATGACAGGTGCACGAGGGCCAAGTGAGGCTGCAGCTCCGGGAGAGCAGCAGAGTGAGCCCTGACCTTGGAGCCGGCCAGGTGGGGCTTCACGGCCAGCTCCTGCTGCTGATCAGCCACGTGCTCAGGCACGTCCTCTGCCTGCAGAAGCCTCAGCTTCAGCCCCGTGGCTTGTTGGGGCCAAGCCAGGACGCACCTGATCAGCCACCTCCACTGACTCAAGGCACACCTGGGACACTCTGGTCACCTGTGCTCTGCTTCCCACCGAGGAGTCAGTCACAGGGGTCTGGCTCCTGAGCCTGACCTGGCCAAGACTTAGAGAAGGCCCAGCCAGAAAGACCCCTGGGCCATTGGGCCCAGTCCTTCATTTTATAAATGGGAATCTAGGCCCAGAGAGGGTGAAGGATTGTCCATGGACACTCAGCCAAGTGACTTCAAAGTCAGTTCCAGAGCCCAGGTCTCTTTATCCCCAGCCCAGCTCTTTCCATTCTACTCAGGCATGTGGCTGATCCTTGTTGATTAGCTACAAGTCTTTTCCTTCACTGAGCTACATCCCCAGCCCTTTTTATTTTATTTTGAGACAGGGTCTCACTAAGTTGCCCAGGCTGGCCTTGAACTTGTGATCCTCTTGCTTCTGCCTCTTGATGAGCTGGGTTCATAGGCTTACACCATCGTGCCCAGCACAACACTCCCTCTTCAAAGCTCACCATGGACTCTACAGTCATCATTCCTGTTTAACAAATAAAAAATCTGAGACTCAGAGAGGGTGAACAAATTGTCCAAGGTCACACAGCAAAGTAAAAGAGGTCCAGAATTCAACTCCATGCCTTATGTCTCAGAAGCCTCTACTCAGTATGGCCGCACTATCCAAGGGGGGAACAGATATGGTAATGAGTATTTGTAATGAAATGTGATCTGTGTGTTTCTGTGGATAGAGTCAAAAGCCCTGTAAACAGTTTGCTGAGGTTGCCTCGTTCACGATGGTCCTTAACAAGGTATTCATTGTTGGCCCCATTTCCCTGATGAGCAGACTGAGGCTCAGATAGGCAAATTCCCTGCCTAGTGTCCCCAGACCCCTGTCTGTTGGTCTCCAGAGCCTGTGCTCTGTCCACCCGAACAAACCCTGTCTCTTAGAAGGTTCTGTACAAATTTCGGTACATTCCCTCCGTGCACATTTGTTGCACCCCCACTGTGTGCCCAGCCCTGTCCTAGGTGTCCTAGGAGTGGAAATGAACAGGACATCATGTTTGTCCCCCCTCCAGCCAGCAAAGAGGTAGATTTGGGGTCCGCAGGGTGCTCTGCCTCATGTCCTCTTGGTGACACTGCTGGGGGGGACTTTGGCACCGGTCCAGCCCTCCCCCCATCAAGTACTCCTGGAAAAGGCTGAGGGAGCGAGGCTGTGACAGCTTCAGGCCCCCAGGGCTGCCTTGTCCTCCCAGCCTGGCTCTGACTCATCGCCCACACCTGGCAGTGGCCTGGGGCAGCGTGGGGAGGGCCAGGCACCTGCACTCTTGGCTGCAGTTCCCACCCTCCCAGCCAGGAAGCAGAGCAAGGTCACCCCTGAGTCCCACCTGACATTGCTGGGCTGGGAACGCTCCTGGGAATGAGGCCCCCAGCTGCAGGGAGGCTGTCCAGGAGCCAGGAGGCCACAGTGAAGTCCCACAATGCCTGGCGCCGCTGGGGCACTCGAGGGCGGCCCAGCCCTGGTGCTTTGCATGTCTTATCAGCACTGCACTCTCACGGCTCCCTGGGGAGCCCGCTGCACAGAGGAGGAACTGCACATCAGCGGGGCAAAGGGACCGGCCTGAAACCCCCGTGTTAGGCAACATGGGCCTTCCCCAGCTCCCCACCCAACCCGGCTCCGGTGGCTCTTCCAGGCCAGAGGAGCCGGCTTGTTCCCATCTTCCCCACCCCCGCCCGTTGCTGTCCATCTTTGGCCATCTTTAGCAAGATGTCCCTTCTTATCATCAGAAGCAGAAATCACACCGTTCTCCTCCTTTCCTCCCTACTTTACTCAGCCCTGCCCGGGCCTTCAGTCGGAGGCTGATTGTGTTCTCTCTCTGTCTGAAACCTGCAGTGGCTCCCCATTGTCCCCAAGAGAAATTGTCTTCAAGGACCTTCATGAACTGGGACCTGCCCATTTGTCCAATCATGTCACTCCCTGATCTCTGCTTGGACAAGTTAGGGCACCCCTCAGGCCTGGCTTTCCTGGTGGGGACGACGACAACGCCTCACACAGTGATGAGCTTGAGGAGGCAGATGTATGTGGAGGACCCAGCGGGCACGCACTCGGCGCTGGCTGGGGCTCCTAAACCTCCCTGCCCTCTGACGGGCTGAGCGGAGGCTGGGGTAGAATCACAGTGTGCCACACAGACTCTGCTTTCAGCCTAGCTGGGACCAAAGGCTTTGTGGTGGGTGGGCTCAGGACTCTCAGTGTTACTGAAATTCATCATTTCTTTTTTTTTTTTTAATGTATTTTTTAGTTGATGGTGAACACATTACCTTTATTTTATTTGTATGTGGTGCTGAGGATGGAACCCAGTGCCTCACGCATGCTAGGCAAGTGCTCTGCCACTAAGCCCCAGCCCCAGCCCCTGAAATTCATCATTTCAAGAAATTCGGGCCCAGTGCACCTGAAATCCCAGTGATTCGGGAGGCTGAGGCAGGAGGACTGCAAAATTCGAGGCTAGCCTCAACAATTTGGTGAGACTCTGTCTCAAAATGAAAAGAAATTTAAGAGGGGAAAAAGATAATAAAATTAGTTCAGTGATAAATTTTTAGTATAATTTTTGATACCAGTATAAAGGGATTCTGTAAATATTGATATGGGTGTGTTTAAGGGAAGAAAGAATTTGGGGGCTCTGGTTTGTCTTCAGAACCCCGCAAGGGGTCCACAAGGGGCATTGCTGGCCAGGTCCTGAGTGGTACCAATTTATGTGAAGGGCAGGTGGGCAAAGCAGGTTTCCTCCATATTGCAGAATAAAGCCCTGCTTCCTGGAAAAAAAAAAAAAAAAAAAAAGGGCTGAGATTGTAGAGCGCCCCTAGGTTCCATCCCTGGTACTGCAACAAAGAAAAACATCGTGAGAAGTTTCAGAGTAGCTGGAACCAGGACTGGGTTGGTAGGTGGAGAAACTGGAACCAACTTTCACAATAGGGTCACTTTTTATCTTGACCCAAGCTAGAAGGTAGATATACCCCCACATAGAAAGGAAAACTGAGGTCAGAGGGTGGAGGTCCACCGATGGTATCAGGGACAGGACCGGGTCTGCTAACTGGCTGTGAGGCTCTAAAGGCCACGCTTCCTCCTCTCCTGCAGCAGGGCCCAAGCTTGGAGGATAGAGAGGATCTGCTGAGGACAGAAGGGACAGGGGGACAGGGAGAGGGGGATGGAGAGCTTGAACAGAGGCCCAGCCGCAGATGGTTCCAGAATTCCAAGCAGAGGCAGGTGAAGCTGCTGGGTAGAGGTCATCCACGATGAGCAGAGGAGCCTGGCCTTGACCCCCAGGGGCCTTCAGGTCCCAGGGAAACTGAGGACCTGTGCCTCGCCCCACCTCCACAATGCAGAGGGCAGCGAATGGCTGGAGGAGGGCTGAGGGAAGGAGGGAGGAGGCCCAGGGTGGGCAGCAGCCACCATCCCTCTGCTTGGCACCATGTCCCCACCGCCAGCCCTGCCTGCGGTGCAGGTGGGAGTGGCTAGGCTGGGGCTGCGCTGGTGGCCCTGGTGCCTAGGCCACAGAGAAGCGCTGGGCCTCGCAGCTGTGATGTCAGCCGGCCCTTCCTTCCTCCTGCATGAAAAGGTCACCTATTTTAAACTCTTTCTCACCCCACCCTGCCCTCATCCCCCAAAGAGGATGAGTTTTTCTAACCTAGAAGGACAGCTCAGCTAAGTCTCCAAACAGCTCTCGCCCACCCACCCAGCCCCCCAGGAGGGCCCGGGCTGCAGGAGCCCAGCTTTAGTTTGTTTTGTTTTGAGACTGAGGATGAAACCCAGCAGCACTCTACCACTAGCTGCATCCCCAGCCCTTTTTGAGACAGAGTCTTGTCAATTGCCCAGGCTGCCCTTGAACTTGTGATCCTCCTGCCTCAGCTTCCTGAGTAGCTGGGATCATAGGCGTGTGCCACCTCACTTGGCCTAGTAGCTTTTCATTTAATAAATATTCTGAGCATCTGCTCCTGCCAAGAGCCAACCTAAAGCCCCTGGGGACAGATCCCTGCCTTCTTGGAGTTTACATTTAAAATAAAGTGTTGAGCCAGGCCTGGTGGCATAAGCCTATAATGCCAGCAGCTGGAGAGGCTGAGGCAGGAGGATCATGAGTTCAAAGCCAGCTTCAGCAAATGTGAGGCACTAAGCAACTCAATGAGACCCAGTCTCTAAATGAAATACAAAATAGGGCTGGGGATGTGGCTCAGTGGTTGAGTGCCTCTGAGAGTTCAATCCCCAGTACCAGAAAAATAAAATAAAGTTTTGAGATTGTGTGGTGTCCCACGCCTCTGGAGAGGCTGAGACAGGAGGACCATGAATTCAAAGCCAGCCTCAGCAGATTAGCAAGGCACTTAGCAACTCAGCAAGACCTTGTCTCTAAATAAAATACAAAAAAGGGCTGGGAATGTGGCTCAGTGGTTAAGCACCCTTGGGTTCAATCCCTGGTACCAAAAAAAAAAAAAGATTTTGTTTTTAGGTACTAGAGATCCAAACCCAGGGCCTCTAGAATGCTTAGCAGAATTCTAATACTGAGCTATACTCCCAACCCCAGAGCTTGCGTTTTAATAAAAGAAAACGGGGTTGAGGGGTGTGCAGGACAGTGACAGAGCATTTGTGTAGCATATGCTAGACCCTGGGTTCAATCCCCAGCACCAACACCAGGAAGAAAAACAACAAGGACAAATAAACACGTCAACAAATACAGAGGCAGGATAATTTCTAATGGTGGCCACTTCCCCAAAGAAAATAAAACAAGACAAGAAGATAGTGACTGAGTGGCAACTTTAGAATGAGTTGTCAAGGAAGGCTTCTCTGAGGAGAGGACAAAGATTTGGGGAGGAACATGCCCAAGAGAGGAAACAGCAGGTTCAAAGGCCCTGAGGTGGGAATGGGCAGGGAAGTTAGAGCCTGGTTCTAAAGGTGGGGTCCCCAAGCCAGCAGCCTCACGGTGGGGCGGCTCGTCAAAAACATACACTTTCCTGAGCAGCCTCAAACTTACTGGAAACTCTGTGGGTGGGAGCCAGCAAACAAGGCTTTTAACAAACCCTCCAGGTGGCTCTGAAGCACCTTCAAGTTAAGAATCACTGGTCACAGCTCAGAGCCACCTGGCTGTGGGGTGGGAGGCTGCACGGTTAGCCACATGGGATCCTCAGCCTCACTGCGGCCTGTCCATTGAGGCCCAGCCTCGCCATCCTGGCCACTCAGAGCCCTCGGAGGCTCTCCAGATTTTCTGTTGGACTCAGGAGGCTCCTGGAGACCCGCTTCCCCAGCCTCCAGCCTCCCCCCTCCCTCTCCAGGCTTACTCTCCTACTCACCACCGTCCCCAGCCTCGGACACACTGTCCCTTTGTCTAGAATACTTTCTCAGCGTCTTCACTTGGCTCATTTGCACCCATCCTTCAACACATAACCCAGAATTCACCTCCAGGAACCCCTCCCTCTCTGATGGCCTGATCAGGGTGAGAGGCCAGGGCCACTCTGCCCCCATGCCGGCCGGCCAGCCCTGCGCTGCTCCTAACGCAGCATTCATCACATAGTGTGGCATTACGGCGGGGAAGGAGAAGAGTTCCAAACATTCCTCCTTGGGGGGCTGAGGGTGGAGCTCAGTGGTAGAGCACTTGTGGTGGGTGGGCCCAGAGACTCAGTGTTACTGTCCCTTACACACACACACACACACACACACACACATTTTCCCTACTGAATTATACAGATGATACATGAATTTGCTTTTATTATAAAAAATACAGTACAGCTGGGCATGGTGGCACACACCTGTAATCCTAGCAATTCAGGAGGCTGAGGCAGGAGGATCACAAGTTTGAGGCCAGCCGCCTCAGTAATTTATGGAGACCCTAAGCAACTTAGCAAGACCCTGTCTCAAAATAGAAAATAAAGAGAGCTGGGGATGTGGCTCAGGGGTTAAATGGCCTTGGGTTCAGTCCCTGGTACTAAAAAAAAAAAAAAAAAAAGTACTGATAGAGTAAAAGCCCTCCTTCTTCTCCTTCTTATTCTTTTCTAACCCCCCTGCCCTTTCCAAAAATAACCCTCAAGTCTAGTTTGCTGTCTCTCCATTCATACATTTTTTGATGCATCACAAACATAAGTTTGTAATTGGAATCAGGTGGATAAGTATTGTTCCAAGACGTGTTTGTTTTTGACTTAGTGTCTTCAAGGTCATCTGTGCCCGAACATGAAGATTTACCTCACTATTTTTTTAACCACCTCTTAAGTACGAATGTTCTGTTGTTTTGAGGTCGTGCCCTAAATGTATTCATCACTCGTTTATTTATCCTGTATTTTATGATGCTTTGACATCCTCGGGACTGGGAAGTCCTGAAGTGCTGCCCTTCCCAGAGCCAGCCAATTCCTGGCGGCAGGAAACAACTTGCTGGGTGTGGTGGTGCCAGGTGCCTGTAACCCAGCTCCCGTGGGAGAGTTCAAGGCCAGCCTGGGCAACTTAGTGAGGCCTTTCTCAAAATAAAATAAAATAAGGGCTGTGGATATAGCTCAGTGGTAAAGAAGTGTTCCTGGGTTTGATTCCCTGTGTTCCCCTCCCCGCCAAAAAAAAGATGGAGACAGCTTGGCGCCTTTCATACACCAACCACCATCCACGCTCTCATCTCCAACCGGCCCCTTTGTCCAACTCACACACCGAGCCAATATTTCCCCTGCCCTGACACACCCCGGCTAGGCACTAGACCACTGGAGACCACCTGCACAGCCCAGAGTCTGCGACCCGATTCAAATGATCCAGTCCTCAACTCGCTCAAACTCGCCGCCCTGGCCTGCCTGCTCTGTCCAGGGAGACCTCCGCCAGGTGCCTGGGCTATGCTCTCCTCTCCTGGCCGCTCACCCATGCTGCTGCTTCCCCACGTGGCACCCCGTGCCCTGGACCTGTAAGTAGTAAGACTTTTTTTTTCAGTGGCATTGACCTCACTGTGTCATCACCTCTATAAATCAAGTCCCAGGCACAATTAAAACATCGAGAGATGGGGCTGGGGCTGGGGCTCCGTGTCAGGGCACTTGTCTAACAGTGCAAGGCCCTGGGTTGGGTCCCAGTACCCCCAACAAATACACAGAACCCGCCCCCCAACAAACACTGAATGACGGACATTTAGAGGTGCTCAACCTCGCACTGTTACAGAAACGCTGCACCCATCATCTTCGTACCTATGTGAACTATCGGGTAGTAATTACCTAAATATTCACTGATCTTTGGGGGGAATGCCCTCCACCCCACGCCCAGCCTCTGCACCCCCCTTCTTATTTCTCAGTTATCAAATCACAGAATGAACTGGAGTCATCCACCAGGGCGGCTTCAAAAAACACCAAAGAGGCTCCACCATGTAAAATATCTTCCTTGTCATCCATCAGCCCTGATCCCTGAGTTTCCTCCCACGTGAGCCCTGGTCAAGAGCCATTGCCCCTGGACAGCCGGGCACATCAGCAGACAGTCACTGTGAGTTCTGTCTGGGTGATAGTGCATGCAAGGAATGTAGGTGGGGGCCAGAAGAACTGTCTGTGTGACCTGGGGCAAGTGACTTCACCTCTCTGAGCCTTGGTTTTCTCACCTCCCAGAGCAACTGTCAGAATATACACACATAGATCCCGAATTTATGCAGATAAATAAAATACTTATATGTAAATATATAATTTTATATATAAAATATTCATATATTTATTCATTTGTATAAATAAATAAACGAATCTAATCATGTTTCTAAAACCCTTACTCAGAGGTGCTCCAAACTCCAAACAAAAACTCCAAACAAAGCATGATGTGAATTTTCCATTTGCCGCTCCAGACTGACCCTCCTTCTCCACCTGGGGAAGCACCTGGGCTTCTCTGACCTCTGCCCCCCTCTTGGGTTTAGCCAGTGGCAGCTGACAAAAGGCTGGAGGCTCCAGGAAGCCAGAGGGAGGGGTGGGTTTGTACTGCCCTGGTCCCTGCCCTCTGCCGGGCTGCGTGGCCTGGTCCCTCTGTGGAGGACCCCATTCTATCTAGCTTCCATCACTCCTTACCATAGAGGCTCCCAGTGGCCAGGGCTTGCTGCTGCTGCTGTCCCTGGGTCCCCTCCATCCCCCAACCCTGCCCACCCCTTTGGAGGTTCAGACCCTTCACGGAACTCTCTCCAGTTGCCCCTGCAGGTAAACCATCTGTTTCCTGCAGGCCCCTATTTTTATCAAGGTGCTTTCTCTGTCCCTCACGCAGCTGCAGAAAGAAGGTCCCTGCATGAATAAACCAGTCTTGGGGAACATCTTGAGAGCTGTGGTGTGAGAGCCCACTTGGGAGGTGAGGCCTGGGAGAGGTACCTTGGTAGAGCTGCCTGCTCAGCGGGCCTCACGGGCAGCAGCCCTCGGAGAGGCCCTGATGCCCCAGTCCTCTGCCTGAACTTTGCAAGATCAAGGTCTACTCTGCCCCACTTCCCTCCAAAGGCCCAGGTGTCCAGGCTGTAGGACTCTGACTCACACAGTGAATGCATCTAAACCAACCAGCATACCAGAAGCCAGCATGTTCACTGATCTGAGGGGGGGGGGGGGGAATGCTTATGCAAGGAAGCTAAGCAGCAGGAGTTATGAGATCACCTACTTAGAAGGCTCCCTTTCAGGAATCAGTTGTAATAACAGTAACAGCATCCAGATACTGAGCACCTATTGTGTGCCAGGCACTGTACTAGAACTTGCATTCACTCATTCACCAACATTTCAGGTCTACTCTATGCCAGCTACTACTCTAGACCCTGTGATATAGCAACAGACACAACAGAGAAGGACACTGTCCTCTTGGATGCTCCATATAGAGCCCTAGGTGGTGGGCATCTGCAGCCCTAGTTAGTCCTCAGTAAAGACACTGAGATCCAGAAACTTGCCAAAGGCACCAGCTGGTGAGTGGCTTGAACCCAGACCTGCCAGGAGTCTCAGTTGAAGCTGTCACCTCAGGAAACCACAGGAAGGCAGGAGGCAGGCTGGGAAGAGCCCAGCCCAGTCAAGAGGGAGGACCTGGTGCCAAGTGCACACCTGTAGTCCTAGCAATGGGAAGGTTGAGGCAGGAGAATCCCAAGTTGGAAGCCAGCTTGGGCAACTTAAGGAGGTCCTGTCTCAGGACTGGGTATTATGTATAACTATAACGTGCTAATAAAAAATTAAAATAAAAAATAGGGCTGGGGATATAGCTCAGTGTAGAGAGCCTCTGGGTTCAATCACTAGTACTGAAAAGAAAAATAAGAGGACCTGGGAGGAGGGGGCCTGAAGTCCTCATCTGCATCCCAGATGCCTGCAGTGACTAAAATGAGAGGGTCAGGGGCTCAGGGAGACACAGCCTGGGAAGGACACTCTGTGAAATGATGCTCCTAGTTATTCCTTGTTTGTAATTTGCTTCTTGACATAAACTTTGTGAGTCACAGTCTCAGAACTTGTCTAGATTTCACAATCCACATAGAAGATTGCAGACGTGATCCCATCTTCTGCCAACACATTCTCAACAGTCAAGATTCCCTTTCTCTGCCTCCCTCTCCTCCCGGACATCAGGGATTTATTTTGGAAGTTTGGAGGGAGCAGAGCAAGAAAAGGTGAGCAGAAGACCTCAGGTGCCACTCAAGGGGTCATTGTGCCAATGGTCTGGAATGCCCTTGACAGCCCAGTCGGAGACCTTCTTCCAAACACAAGCAGACATCTATTACATTGAGCACCTACTTTGGGCAGATCGTGGACCTGGCAAAGTTGGGCAATAATTAAAACCATAGGTTCTGGATCAACTGAATTCCAGGTCTAGCTTGGTCACTTTCTGGCTGCATGATCTCGAGCAAGGCAATTTACCTTTCTGAACCTCAATTCCTTTACTTTTAAAATGGTAAACAATGTTTTTTAAAAAATCATAAGATAGGATGGATGCAATGGCACACACCTGTAATCCTATCAACACAGGAGGCAAACCAACCTCAAGTACAAAACCAATCTCAACAATTTAGTGAGGTCCTAGGCTTAATGAGATCCTGTCTCAAAATAAAAAAATAAAAAGGGCTGGGGGTGTGGATCAGTGGGTAAATGCCCCTGGATTCAATCCCTAGTACAAGAAAGAAAAAAAAAAACTGCAAGATGGTAAAACATAGTGCCAGGTTGCTATGAGGAATAAATGAGGCCACACATCTAAGAGTTTGGAAGAGGACACAGTGCGCTACAGGTGTGCAAAAAATCTTAACGGATATTATCATCATCCAACACAAGCAGAGAAACAGACAGGTGATCCATGCACACTGCATATGTGTATTTATCATAATAATTCAACTGTGATACAAATGAACCTTCACATGCTGCTCTTTAGCACTGACCCTTACTTAGCAAATACCCTCTCTGTAGAGGATCCTCCCCACAACTGCCCAATCTAATCAGAAACATACTCTGTTTCATCACCCTTTAATTTTGTCATTGAAGTCATCATTCTCTGACATTTCCTCATGGACTTATTTGATTACTTGTTTATTACTTGCCGTGTCCATAAAGATGCAGGTTTCTGGTGAGAGCAGGAGCCTAGCCTCCTGATACCTCCTTTGTTCCAAAGCTGAGCACTGTGCCTGGCACAGAGTAGGTGCTTTCAAAATATCTGAAACAGAGCTGAGCTCAGTGGTGCATGCCTGTAATAGAGCACGCCTGTAATCCCAGCAGCTTGGGAGGCTGGGACAGGAGGATCACGAATTCAAAGCCAGCCTCAGCAATTGCAAGGCACTAAGCAACTCAGTGAGACCCTGTCTCTAAATAGAATACAAAACAGAGCTGGGGATGTGGCTCAGTGGCCAAGTGCCCCTGAGTTCAATCCCCAGAACAACAACAACAAAAAAAAAATCTGAAACAACAACCAATCAATGAGCGCCTCCCATGGTCCTGCAGGCAGAAGGTCTCCTTGTTGGAAAGGAAGGTAGTCAGGCCCAGAGGAGATGAGGACCGTAGCTCCAGACTCACCCCTTGGGTGCGGAGTTGGATTCACCTTGCGTCTCAGCTGTACACTCCAGGGAATGGGGTGGTGGTTGCCAGGTACTGGAAGCAGAGTTGTTGCCCCCACTCCACCCCGGTACCATGTGGCATAGAAACAGAACCTGGCTTTAGCAGGAGGCCTGATTTCTGGTTCTAACTTTAATTCGGCCACATATGAACCACTCACTGACCTCAGTTTCCCACCTTGAAAATGAAAGGGGTAGAAAACATTGGAAGAGGACTCCTCTTCTTTCCCTTTTCCTTCTCCTACTCATTGAAAGTCATTGATTTTATTTGCTTTCTTTTAAATTATTGCTATTATTATTATTAGGTATGAGGAATTGAAACGAGGGGCAATTTACCACTCACTGAGCCATATCCCCAGCCCTTTTCATTTTTATTTTTAAAATATTTTTTCTAGTTGATAATGGACATTAATTTTACTTAGTTATTTGTGGAGCTGAGACTAGAACCCAGTACCTTACACATGCTAGGCGTGCTCTCTCCCACTGAGCCACAACCCCAGCCGCCTTTTTATTTTTTTATAATTGTAGATACAATACCTTTATTTATTTCATTCTGCAGTGCTGAGAATTAAATCCAGTGCCTCAGGTACGCCAGACAAGTTAAGTGTTCTACCACTGAGCTGCAGCCCCAGACCCTTATTTTTTGTTTTGAGACAAGATTTTGTTAAGTTGATTGTGGCCTTGCTAAACTGCCGAGGCTGGCCTTGAACTTGTGCTCCTCCTGCTTCAGCTTTCCCAGTCCACTGGGATGACAGGTGTGCACCACTGTGCCCAGATGTTTTAAAATTTATTTTAAAAGGCACATAATAATTGTTCATATTTATGGTGTAATTATTTGGAACATGTGTACAATGTGTAATGATCAAACCTAGGTAATTAACCTTTCCTTCTTTTTAAACATTTATCATTCTTTGCATTGGGAAGCTCAATACTTCCCTTTCTATTTCCGACGTTTTTTTTTTGGTACTAGGGATTTAACCCAGGGACATTTACCACTGCGCCACATCCCCAGCCCCATTTTTTGTTTTTTGAGACAGAGTCTAAGTTGATGAGGGCCTTAACTTGCTGAGACTGGACTTGAGCTTGTAATCCTTCTGCCTCAGTCTCCTGAGCCACTGGGATTATAGGCACACGCCACCATGCCGGACTTCTCTTGGGGATTTTGTTTTCTTTTTAATATTTTTTAGTTGTTAATGGACTTTTATTTTGTTTATTTATATGCGATACTGAGAATCCAACCCAGTGCCTCACACATGCTAGTTAAGCCCTCTACCACTGAGCCACAACCTCAGCCCCTATTGAGGATTTTTTTTTAAACTGAAATTTAGCCAGGCAGTAGCACAGGCCTGTAATAAAGCAAAAGGGCTGTGCAGGGATGTGGCTCAGCAGGTAAACATCCCTGGGTTCAATTCCCAGTACCCAAACAAACAAACAAAAAACCTGAGATTTAATTCACACACTTAAGATCAGAGATATTAGAACATTCTTTTGACCTAGAATATATTATTCCCCAATTAAATTCTATATGAGGTCCCAAAATCTAAACGAGATGCAAGTGGGGTTCTCTGAAGAGCAGAGGGAGGGGCGGCAGAACTTTCCCGCGTGGGCAACCCCCTCTTCCACCTCGCTCCATCCTCTCCACCGGGCCCCACCCTCTCCACCACATCTCCATCCTTAAGGCTCTGGCACAGATCCTTAGGATCCTCCCAAGGTGCAGGAGCCCAGGCACGGTGAGGTCCCCTGCTCTCCCAACTTGCAGATGAGCGTGTTCTTTGAGTCACAGCCCAGCTGCCTCCTGAGGGTCATGAGAAAGAAGGCAAGGGCAGGCTCAGGGCGCAGGAAGTGGGACCGGCCAGCTGGGAGGCAGTAACAGGCGCTGGTACTGCGGCCTCCTGGATGAGCCGGTGACATCACAACCCCAGGAAACAGCTGCCCAAGAGGCCCTCGCTGTCCCTCATTCCTCCTCTGGGAAAATCAGCCACCAGCTGTTGCAGTCCTCTTGCTTGCTCTTCCTGGATCGTCCCTCGCAAGCCATCATCTTCAGTGGGAGCGGCCACTTCCTCTCTGTGGCGACCTGTGCCGGGACTGCCTGACCCTCTCAGCTCAACCCATAATTGCATGCCTGACTTCCGAGGGACGGGAGGCTCCGAGGCACAAACCCCTTGGTGCCAACGGATCCAGCTGGTAATTGCCAGGGTCAGGATCTGAACCTGGTTCTATGGGACTTCATGGTCCTTGACCTTTTCATGAATTATCATGTGGTCCCATTGGATTCACAGCAAGGCCAGGTGGAGATTTCTTCAGATATGGCAATGTGGGGTCATAGATTGCAAATTCAGTTTCTTTACTGGCCTGTGGTCCAGGCTGCCTTAGGATGTGGTAAATGGCTTGGCATGTTTTCTGACCCTCTACAAATGGTGGCTATTCCTGTGCCTGTCCCCATTGGCTAAGGAGGAAGCTGAGGCTCAGGTTGCAGGGGCAAAGTCAGTTTCTCAAGACCTTGACAAATCAGGTCCATAGGACCCCAACATTGAAGCTGTTTCCTTCTTCCTCAATTTCTCATCCTGGCTTCTCCTCCCACTCACCCCTGTTAGTCTCCTAAGGATGCAGCAGAAAGTTACCTTGAACTTGTGGGTTACAACCATAGACTGTTCTTTTCTCAGTTCCAGAGGCCAAAGTCCAAAGTTAAGGTGTTGGGACTGTTGTTCCCTTTGGCAGTCTTGGGGAAACTGGTTCCATGTCCCTCTCCTAACTTCTAGTGGCCCCCGGCAGCCCCCAGCATCCCTTGGCTTGGGCTTCACGACTCAGGCCTCCTCCGTCTTCATTGTACATCTTCCTTCTGTGGCTCTGTGGCTTCCATCTGACTTCCTTTCTCTTGGAAGGACACTAGTCCGTGGATTTAAACCTACCATTTAAACCTACCATCCCAAATTCCACTTGGGAATCCCACTGGGAAGGTGGGATGGTATTAGTTTAGTTTAGTACAGTTTTGTTTTGCTGGGGATTAAACACAGGGCCTCATACATGCTACATAAATGCTCTGAGCTATATCCCCCGCCATTTTCACACTAGTAGTATTTTATTTTGAGGCAAGATTTTTGCTAAAATGCCTGGGCTGGCCTCACATGTGTGATTCTCCTGCCTCAGCCTCCCGAGTAGCTGGAATTTACTGGTCTGCGCCACCACACTCAGCAATGGAGCGGTTTTCAAACTAACTGTAAAAATAAAGAATGTGAACTCACAAAGGAAAGCAAGTAACGATGCCTGGGATGAAGGAAAGCAGGAGCTTGCTGTGTATCCTGCCCATCAATCATAGCTATTTATTAATCACTATGCACAAGACACTTTAAGGGAAAAATATGTATTTGAGAAAAAGCAATAGTGTAGAAGAGCAAACCCGAAGTTCACAAGGCCAGAGAAAATAAAGGCCAAACAAAGAAGACAAGATCTGTGTGCTTGGAGAACAGCAAGGATGTGTTCCATGGGTCTGTAAACACTTTCAGGACCCTGGAGGACCAATAGGAAGGAGGGGAGGGAAAACTCCGAGACAGTGGTAGTTGTAACCAAAGTCTTGGGTGGGGAGACAAGAAGATAAGAAAAAATAGACTTGGGCTGGATAGTGGCCCTTTCTGAAAGATTCTGTCCCTATGCAGAGAAATGAAGTATCAGTGAAAGTTAGAGGTTTTCTAAATCTAAACCAAAAAAAAAAAAAAATTAAGGGTAAGTGCAGATGAGAATGTTCTTAACCGTATTACAAACATTTGCATTTCTTTCAGTTTTGCTCCAACTGCAACATCACCTTTCATGCAGGGAATTTCCTATGGGGGATAGTTCTATATATTTCTCTTTTTTTTTAGTTCCATATATTTATACCATGTGTAACTTGTCTGCTTTCCCTAGTCAACATGGCTCTTTGAAGGCAGGGACTTTATGCATCCCTCAGTGCATCCCAGGTGCTTAGCCATATAGTAAGCACTCAATAAACATTTCACTGAACAACTAAATTACTTGCATGTTTCTGTTTTATATAAGAGCATGAAATCTTGAGTGGTGGGCTGAAATTCATGCTTCCTGCCTGAGACAAGTATAATATCGATATGCACAGCCATAAGCCAGGTAGGCAGATGGTGTTTAACTGGAGACAGTAACGAGAATGACCAGCCCGTCTGTCCAGTGGGACAGAGCTGTAGAGAAGCCTCCGGAACCTCCACGCGCGAAACTGTAGGCCATGCTATGAACCACTGGGCTGTGTTGCTTTAAACTCAGCTCAGCCAACCAAAGGTGGATGCAAAAGACTTTCTTCAAACTGGCTGGCAGCTTGAGGGCCACAGGGCACAGAAAGGGAATGCACAGGACTTTGTTCTGTCTTGGCAGTCGGAGACCTACGAATGCTGGTGAGGTGAACTCTAGGTTGCGATAAGAAATGATAATTTCTTGAAGGTTTATTTTGCTTCTGGAACCGCCAGATCCAGTGGGTGGATTACATCTTGAAACAGAAGCATCTCAGAAAGGCTATGAATCATTTCTCGGTGCTGGCCTGCAAGGTTTCATATCCTGTTCTCAGCATACCTTGTGTGTGTTGTGTGTGTGCGTGTGCGTGTGTGCGTGTGTGTGTGTATTGTTTTCAGTCTTGTTTGCTTAGGATTTGGTTTTGAAACTTTTACTTTCTTTTAATAGCTTTTTTTTTTTTAAGCTGGAAGAATTTTTCAAATGGTTTTTGCGAGAAAGTTCAAACCCTGGAATGACTAAGTCGCTGGAAGAATTTGGACTTTGTGAGGGGAATTTGTTTGTATTTGGTATGAATCACCCGGTTCCAGATTTCTGCAGCAAAGAAACCTTTTGGAAAACTTCTAAGTCAACCCCCTCAGTGTATGCATGGGGAAACTAAGGCTCAAGAAGGGACAGGGGTTCAGCTAAGGCCCTGTGGCACATGGGGCAGGGGGTGATGGGACTAGATCAGGGCTGACTCCAGGAGCCCGCTTCAGGTGTGCAGGAAGCTCCCAAGCACCTACTTCCATTTAGGGAGGCACATTTTGAAAATTAGCAGAGGAACAGAGAATGCAGGAAAGAGAAGGGATGGGAAGAATAGGTCTAGAAGTGCCGGACAGGAAATGCACTGGGTATTTTACATGTATTAGTTCATTTAATTCTCCCCAGGATCCAGTAGCCAGTGATTTTCAAACAGTTTTGATTTTGCCCCCCAGGGGACATTCGGCAAGGTCTGGAGATATTTTCATTTGTCCATGACTTCTATGCTAACTGGCACCTTGTGTGTAGAGGTCAAGGACGCTGCTAAACATCAGACAGTGCTCAGGACAACCCCCCACGCAAAGAATGTCAGCAGTGCCAGGGCGGAGAAACCTGTTGTATGGAGGGCACTAATGGACATCTCAATTCAAAGGTCAAGAAAGTCACAGCTCAGGGGATATAGCTCAGCTGGTAGAGTGCTTGCCTCACATGCACAAAGCCCTGGGTTCAATCCCCAGCATCAAAAAAAAAAAAAAAAAAAAAAAAAAAGCCACAGCTCAGAAAATGCAACCACTCTCTAGCTATGTGGTCAGGAGCAGACGAATCTCTCCATGTCTCGTTTCCTCATCTACAAAATGGAGCTATCGATACTTCTTTCAGCACTTGTTATAGTAATTAAATAAATCAATCTTTATAAAGCACCTAAAACAGTGCCTGGTACATAGTAAGTGTTAAATGAATCTTAAAAACAACAGAAATAAAAATAAAAAATAAAGCCAGCCCAGGATACAGCAAAAATAAATGGAAGAATTGTAATGAAAGTCCAAATGGGGAAAAAATTCTAAGGGCCCAAGGGCTGGAAACCAGGAGACCTTCTAGGGATGTAGGGCACTGTGAGCAGCTAAGACACATCCACATGGCACCCCACATCCCTTGACCTAAGACCCTGCTACCTTAAAGGTAACCTCATCTTTTTAGGTGAAAGTGACACATGCTATTATACATGAATCCCCTTGGCAAGCCCCTGTCAGTCATTAACAATGACTGACGATGGATTCCTTTTCAGCCTCCTCCTAGGCTGACTGCAGGTTATAACGGGGGTGGAAGCTGAGTCTGAGCTGTCAAGCTTAGCTGATGTCCAGAGGCCAGCTTAGAGCAACACGCATAGGTCCACGGTCGCCGTCAGTCATCCCAGGTCATCAGTCACGCCCAAAGCAAGAGCTGCCACATCTCCACTTTGCCTGAGACCCACCTTGTAAGCTCTTCGTGAAGGCATCATGTGCCATTTCTGGAGCATTCAGTGCTAAATGTGTACTTACTTAGAACAGCTCTCTCCAGATGCGCCCCACTCCCCAACCCTGGAGACCTAAGAGGCTTTGTATCCAGTGCACTCGTTTTCCATGGCTACTCTAACAACTGTCTACAGACCAAATTATGTGGGCTAGAAGTCCCACCTGTTCTCACTGGACCAGAATCAAGGGGTCCACAGGGCTTCCTTCCTTTCTGGGGCTTCTGCTTAGAATCTGTTTCCTGCCCTTCCCAGCTTCAAGGGGCAGCCCATGTTCCTTGGCTCCTTCTTCCATTTTCAAAACCAGTGAAGTGGTATCTCTGTGACCCTGTCTCCCAGTCTCATCTATTTCTCAAACTCTCTTCCGCCTATATGGATTGGGATAACATTGGACCCATCCAGGTAACCCTGGATAAACTCACCATATGAAGGTCAGATGATCAGCAGCCATAGCCCCACCTGCAACCTTAATTCCCACTTGCCATGCAACATAACATGGGGGAGATTTTGGGGGGGTTACTATTCTGCTACACATTAACCAACAGGGAGTAATGGGGACCCTGCCAACCCACAGAGCTCAGGCTCCTTCCACAGGGCCAGCGGCTGCTCAGCTCGGGCTGATGTTGTTAGGCATGACTGTGGGCTCAGCGCAGTCCTGCATGCAACATTTCAGGTGAACCTGAGAAATCTGAGTTTCAGGTGAAGCTTTCCAATTTTGAAATCACTATGCAGACAAGAAGAGAGAAAGAGAACAAGCAGAAGGAGGGAGGGGAAGGGGAACGGAAGGAGAAGAAGAGAAAGGGGGAAAAATCTTAATGGGTTAGATGTGACATGAAGTCACTCAGGTGTGACCTCTGGGTCACCTCCACCCCATCAGCCAGGTGAAGGGATGAGGTGTTCTCTGGCATTCGCAGGCTCAGCAGGCTCTGGGGGAGGAGGAACCAGCAGGGCCTGGAGGTGGGAGGGAATGTGGTCAGAAGCACAGCGGGGGGTGCCTCTGGGGAAAGTTACCAAGGAGAAGGGACCAACCATCTCCCTAAGGGACCGACCATCACCTGCAGGAAGCAGCGGTGCATCAAAGGGTACAGGAAATCAGACTGAGGCCGACCTAAAGAAACCGACCAGAGTAGGTGGGCTTCATGTCCTGTGCCTTCAGAACAAATCAAGCACATCCTTTCTGATTTCAAGAGGTGTCATCTCTTCTCCCCCTCCCCCCAAACTAGCAACACAGGCTTTGAAGAGAGGACTGGCAGCTGGGGGGCGGGGTGGCTGGAGAAGGAGGTTTTTCACCATATGTCCTTTTATGTTTTGTTTTAATTTTGAACCAAATGAAAGTATTATGTATTTAAGCATTAAATTGGGGCTGGGGGTACATCTCAGCGGTAGAGCACTTGCATGTAATAGGTCTTCAGTTTGATCCTCAGCACTTCAAAAAAAAAAAAAAAGAGAGCGAGAAAATAAATAAATAAATAAATAAATAAGTAAAACATGTAATTTAAATATTTTTATTCATTTAAAATATTTTGCCAGGCATGGTGGCTCGCACCTGTAATCCCAGTGACTCGGGAGGCTGAGACAGGAGGATTACAAATTCAAAGCCAGCCTCAGCAAAAGTGAGGTGCTAAGCATCTCAGTGAGACCCTGTCTCTAAATAAAATACATAGAGCTGGGGATGTGGCTCAGTGGCTGAGTGACCTTGAGTTCGATGATCCCCAATAACCCACCCGCCAAATTTTTTAAAATACAATAGTTTGTTTACATTAGAGGTGAAAATATGAAAGCAGCTGTCACGGTGACTCTACGGCACTGCCATGAACGTGGTATGTGCTCTTGTTGCAGATGATCTAGAAATGCTGAAATGCTCACAGTGTTGGCTAGTTACTCCGGACCAGTCACCTGTCATCGAAACCCATGGCTGCTTTTCCTCGTCCTCAAACAGCAGGATTTGAATAAACCAGGCTCATGGTTTCTTGAATTCCGTTCTCATTCATTTTGAGTGGCACAAGGCTAAGGCTCTGGAGTCCGCGGACCTGCCCTTTCCATGTTGTATGATCTTGAGCAACACACGTAAGACTCTCTGAGTCTCAGTTTCCTCAGCTATAAAATGAGAGGGATAATAACTCTATTTCATAGGGTCCTTATGAAGATTTTAATGAGTGACTGTGTGTAAAACTCTTGCAATAGTACAAGAGGAGTGCCCATCAGTACCAACTCTTCATATTAACTATTTTCACTATTTTCTTATTTTGAATGGGGAAATTATTAAAACCCTAACAATTTAAAGGTGAGCTAAAGTTAAGCGAATTTAACTTCTGTTCCCTTAACCCTTACGTGGACCCTCTAAGGGGAGAGTCATTGCCTCTGTTTCATAGAAAGGGAAATTAAGGCTTGGAGAAGATAAATTTCCCCCAGGACACTGAGTTTGGAGAAAGAAAACAGGACTTGAACTAGGTTTTCTTTTTGGTGTGTGTGTGTGGGGGGGGTGGATACTGGGGATTGAACTCGGAGGCACTCGACCACTGAGCCACATCCCCAGCCCTATTTTGTATTTTATTTAGAGACAGAGTCTGAGTTGCTTAGAGCCTCACCTTTGCTGAGGCTGGCTTTGAACTTGTGATCCTCTTGTCTCTACCTCTCAAGTGGCTGGGATTACAGGCCTGCACCACCATGCCTGGCTTGAATTAGGTTTTCAAGACTCCAAGTCCCATGGTTTTCAACTTGCCCTGTCCTATGGAATGACTATAAAGTAACAAGGCCAAGGGGACAGTTGGTTTTCCTTGGTTAGTTTGGTTTGGGGTCAGCCCCTCCCCCTTCATGGTCCCAGATTCAGCGGATTCCAGGGTGGGGGTCAGGTCAAGACTCTGGTTTATATTCTGGCCTCAGTTTTGGAGCCAAGTTCCTCTCTCCCTTGGGAGACAGACAGTGTTGGGGAAGGGGGTGTCAGATCGTGGAGCTTGCAGATGACCGCTGTGCAGCTGCGGCCTCAGAGTTCTCATGAGGGTTTCCCAGCCTCCCAACTCTACCCGGGGGGGCCCTCTGCTGCCTCCCCTGACCAACCCTCACCTCTAAGAAGCAGGTGATTTGACTTGAAAATATGGCTGGTGCCAAATTTGTGAGCTGAGAGACAGAAGGCACCGCCCCAAGGATTCCAAGGAAGAACAGAGGTCAGGGGCGCAGGTTTGCAGGTTTGAGTCCATTGGTGTCAGCTTTCCCAGGTGCCCACAGCTGTGATAATAGTATCCATCCCAAAAAATGGTGGGGGAATTCTTCTTTTTTCTGGAGACAAGCTCTCCCCGGGCACAAACTCCTAGGCCCAAGCCATCCTCCTGGCTCAATCTATCAAACAGTTGGGACAGTCCACTGTGCCTGGCCCTTCCTCCTTTCCTGCCTTCCTTTAAAAAAAAATATTGAGCTATAATTTACATATCATAAAACATATGCACTATAAGCACTATGAGTATACAATTCAAAGATTTTTAGCATATTTGCAGAGTTGTGCAACCATTACCACATCAATTTGAGGATATTTTCATCATCCCACACAAACTCCGGGCCCATTAACAATCACTCTGCTCCCCAGGCAGCACCAGGCAACCACCAATCCACTTCCCGTCTCTCTAGATTTGCCTTTTATGGGAATTTCACATAAATGGAACTATTATTACGTGATCCTTTGTGTCTTGCTCCTTTCGCTTTGCGTATTTGTGAAGTCCATCCACGCCATTATCTGTTTCAGTAGTCATTACTTTTTATGGCTGAATACTGTTCCATTGTATGACTATCCCATAGTTTGTTGATCCGGTCATCCACTGATGAACATTTGAGCCATTTCCACTTTTTAGTCATTACAAACAATGCTGCTATGAACTTCCCTGTTCCAGTCTTGGGGTGGACAGGTTTTCATTTCTCTTGGGTAAATGCCTGGCAGGAAGATTGCTGGGTAGTATGTGAACCTTATGTTTAAAATTTTATAATTTATCTATCTATCTTTTTATTTATTTATTTTTGAGAAGTACTGAGTATTGAACCCAGGGGTGCTTTACCATTGAGCTATATCCCCAGCCCTTTTGATTTATTTTTTATTTTGATACAGAGTCCCTCCCTCTAAGATGCTAAGGGTCTCCCTAAGTTGCTGAGGCCAGCCTGGAACTTGCAATCCTTCTGTCTCAGTCAGTGAGATTACCAGCGTGCACCCCTATGCTCAGTTAGGTTTAACTTTTTGAAACATTGCCAAAATGTCCTCCAAAGTTTTACATTCCCATCAGCCATGTGTGAAGGTTTATTGAGAGAAATCAATGAGAAATACAAAGTGCTCAGCATAGTGCCTGGTTATAGTAAATCCTCAGTGAACGACAGCTAGTGTTAATCGAGGTCTCCATAGTACCAGGTAAGTTACAGACCCAGACTGGCTTCCGTGACCATCTTCTCCCTTCCCACCCTGCATACTCACAGACTTTATACTTTTTAATCTGGCATTCAAAGTTCTCCAGGTACCCCACCTCCATCTACTTATCCATCCCTGGCCAGTGTCCACCCCACCCCCTCACTTCTGCCCAGTCCAGCCCATCAGCACCTTACCTCATGCCATTCTCTCCCTGCCCCCTTCTGTTTTCCTCCTGCCTTCTCTGTATCAAAATCCCAGCTGGCTTCCAAGGCTCAACTCCTCTCCTCCCTAATGTCTACCTTGCCTTAAACCAAAGAGATCACCACTGTCCAATCTCTAACCCCTATCCCTGTGTGGCTATTGAGCACCTGAAAAGTGCCTAGTCCAGACTGAGAGATGCTGAATTATATAATGCATACCAGGTTTTAGTGACTTACTGGGAAAATGAATGTAAAAATAAAAGCCTTTTGCAACAATTGCATGTTGGAATAATAATGCTTTGTGTATATACAGTTAGGTAGAATATATTATTGAAATTAATTTTACTGTCCTTTTTTTTACACATGTGTCCTTTCAATTACTCACGTGGCTTGCATTGCTCAGCTTTTCTGAGCACCTGTTGCTTACATTTTTGGTATCTGATGCAGCACTCACCATAATCCTGAGGGGTGGATATTTTGAATATCTCCTTTTTTACAGATAAGGAAAAGGAAGGTGGATGTGACCTCCCCAAGGTCATTGCTGGACATTGGTAGACTCAGGACTTAAACCCAAGTTGTCTGACTCCAAAACCCGTGTTCCCCCATGGGATCTTGCTGCCCAGCCTAACAAAACCCCAAGAGTTTTGGGGTGTCATTGGCCAGGGTTGGGATATCTCTGGAGATCTGTCTGGGGTGTCTCAGTTCTTTGAATCAGATCAGCTTTGGAGGGTAAATGAATCATGCTAATCCGAACCACTGACTGAATGCTTGTCTTTCATGAATAGCCAAATGAGAAAGGAGATTAATATAAGCAAGACATTTGGAATAAACTGGACCTTGGGATCTGTGGGTAGAATAAAAAGCGGAGGACCACTGATATAAATAAACATCTCATTTTACAGGTGGGGAAAATGATGCTCAGAGAGGAGAAGGAATTTGCACTGGTGTGTCAGCAAGTGACAGAGCCAAGTGCACAAGCTGGGTTTCCCGGATCCCCGGTTTAGCTTTCCCCCAGGACCTCCAGGTCTTGGGTCTTGACCCAAGATCTCTGCCCTTGGCCACCTGGAAGCCCTTTGTCTTGCACCAATCCCTTCCTCCCCCAAGCCAGTTCCAAGGACTAGAGAGGAGGGGGCCAACCCATTTCCCATAAGGGTCCCAAGGCCACCATCGGGTCCTGAGCCAGGAATTCCTTTCAGAGACTTAAACTGATTTGAAAACAATTCTGAACCCTTGGAGGCCTCCAAGAGCCCCCATTCCCATTCTATTCTGGTCTAGTGACCAGGTCTGCCCAAGTCTCCTCCCCGCAGTGGTCCTGGGTGCCCGAACTTTCACGTTGGGCTCCCATCTGTGCCCACACTGGGGTGTGTGTGTGTGGGGGGGGGGGTGAGCAAACTGCCCCGATTCCGGGCTCCTTCTTCCCAGCCCTCTCCAAGGAGCCAGGAGAAAGGGCGGCGGAGTCGGTGCTAAATCCATCACCCTCCGAAGCAACCCAGGAAACCACAGAAAGAGGCTGAGAAGGAGCCACCAAGAAATAAAGAGAGACGCGGAAACAAAGAGACACAGAGAGACTGTCCCAGACAAAGAGAAAGAGAGAATGGATGTATAGAGCCAGATAAAGACCCGAAAAGGGAGGAAAAAAGAAACCCGAAGGGAACAGAAACGAGGAAAAAAAAATGGAGGAGAGAAGAGGAGCCGCGACACCGCGGAGAATCAGGAGAGGGAAGGAGATGGAGGAGTTCGACTTTGAGAAAACTGATCGAGGGGGACAGAAAGGCCAGAGGCGATGGGCGGAGACCCTCAGCCCGCGGGGGGCAGCGAGCGGGGCACGGGGACCGCAGGGGGCGCGCGGTCCCCGGGGTCCCCGGGGACGGACCCTCCTCCCGGCCCGGGCCCCGCTGCGGCCGTCCGCGCAGCCACATTCCTCCGGGTTTCCCACACATTCGCCATCAAAGAGTCCCCAAAGCCCCAGCTTTTCCCGCGCCCCTCCCCCGCCGGCGGCTGGAGAAGCTATTTTTCACCCCCTCCTGGTCTTTAATCTGTTGTGGGGAAAGAAAGCGGCTTTTGTTGGACGAGGGGCTGCGCGGGGGGCGGGGCGGGGCGCGGGCGATTGTGTGTCCCGCAGCTGCGCGCCGGGGACCGCCGGGGACCGCCGGGGTGGGGGTGGCCGCGCGGGGCGGGAGGGTCGGGTAGGGCCGAGGTGGGGCAGCCGGGGCGCTGCCCGGCACCATAAAGGTCGGCGGAGCGAGGGCGAGGAGGTCGGGCAGGGCCGGAGTGGGGGCAGCCTGGGCGCGGGGTGCAGGCGGGGAGGGTCGCGGGGTGAGGGAGTGGCGGAAAAGGCCACCCGGGCGCTCGGGCCTATTGTTCTCTTGGCCCTGTGCTGCACCTGGCCCGGAGATTGCGGGAAGATGGACTTATAATGAGGTGGGCACATAGCAGAAGCTGCACACCCCGAGAGGTCATGTGATGGGAGGGTGGGGGTCCTCCCGGCACTCAGGGACACAGCACACATTTAAGTGGGCTGCAGCCCCCTGGGAATAATGCACACACCCTCACCTGGGCCCAGACACACTACACTCAATGAGGGTCCCACACCAGAGACTTGAAGAACACACACACACCCAGGGATGGGGACACACACACACACACACACACACACACACACACACACTCCTGACACCACAAGGTTCTGTGGAGCAAAATGAATTTCAAATGAGTTTCCTTTCTTTTCCTTTTCCACCCCCAAAGTATTAAGACCATTCCTCCCTCTGGTTGACAGCCCTGTTCTGCCTCCAAACAGCTGTGTGACCTTGGGCAAGTTAGCTCACCTCTCTGAGTCTCAATCAATATGAGGATTGAGAGAAATAATTACATGTAAGATGTCCTGTTCATGGTTAGCACTCAGTAAAAGTTCTTCATGAGCCTGCTGACACTTGGGCCGCTGTAGTGATTAAGCCACTTTAGCCGGCAGGAGGCTCCCAGTGAACTGTGTCCCTGCCTCAGCCTTCTGGCACCTCTGCGTTTCCAGCTTGCTGCAGAGCTCTGTCCTCTTTGGGGGTAGGAGAGCCCTCTCCTCTCTGGCAGCTTCAGCTCACTCCCCAGCCAATAACTCCCCTCCCACCCAACCTTCCTCCCCTGCCAGCATGTGAACTGCTGCTGGGACCTCTGCCAAGACAAGACAATATTTGGGCAGAGTGGCCACTACTATTCAAGGCCTTTTTTGGCCTTCCATCCATCGTTTCTGCCTTCGAACCCCATCATCTTTCCAAGGCCTTTCCTGAACTCCCATTGGAGGGGGCACAAATCCAGCTGTGGGCATCTGTCTATAAGAAAGCACATTGTACCCAGGGTCATAGAGCCTTTCAGCACAAACTGCATTTGGATATTTTACTTTTATTCAGTTTTTCCCCCCAGTACTAGGGATTGGACCCAGGGTACAGTACTGCTGAGCTGCATCCTTTTTATTTTTTATTTGGAGACAAGCTCTTGCTAAATTGTCTAAGCTGGCCTCAAACTTTTGTTCCTTCTGCCTCAGCCTCCAGAATAGCTGAGATTAGAGGCATGCACAGCCAGACAGATCTATTTTAAAATTATTTATTTACTTTTTCAAAACTGGGGATCAAACCCAGGGCCTTGCCCATGTTAGGCAAGTACTCAACCCCAGCCCTACATTTGAATTTTAAAATCTCTGCTCCAAGTGCTGATGTCCCAGAAATGATTACTGCAATAGAACTTGCAGTAGTCTGTAGCAGGTACAGTGAGGGACACTGAGACCAGAGAGACAAATACAACTTGATTTCAAAGCAGGTCAACTCTGGGAGGTGTTTGGGATGTTCAATGAAATATTTAATGAAAGCAATTTGGAAACAGTAAAACCTTTACAATATATACCACCCCCTTTTTTAAAATTTATTAAGTAAGAGTTAAAATCCCTCATAACCTACCAATGTTCTCCAAAATCTTGATGTTCCAAACTTCTTCCTAACAGAGAAATGAGGTCATGGCTGTCTTCCTCTGTCCTCAGCCCAGAAGTGCTGGGGTGAGGGAACTGGTCCTTTTTTGTCTGGACACTGCAGCCTGAATGTCTCCGTCTCTGTTTCAGTGTTTGACCTTCAGGCCTAGGTTCAAATCCTAATTACTGGGCTTTTCCCCCATCAGCCATGTGGAAAAATCTCTTTGAACTTTAGTATCTTTCTCTAGACAATGATCATAATAATACTAATCCCCAAAATCTTGAGGAAAGATTATACAAGATAGAATTGATAATACACCCAGGATGGGACAGATCTTTGGGAAATGACTCCTTTCCTGCTTGCCATAGGTACCCAACCCTCTACTCCAGATGCCCTTGGATATCCCATGGTCACAGCCTACCTGCTGGAGTAAAGGGTTAATTAACTTCAGGGTAGTATGGCTGGACAGAGCTAGGCTGGCTTTGGGTTGGAGGAGGGAGGGAATAGGGAACTCAGCTCCAAAGCTGACTCCAACACACAGGAGTTCATTCTGGGCTGGACACAACAGTGCATGCCTGGGAGGCTGAGGCAGGAGGATCCCAAGTTCAAGGCCAGCCTCAGCAACTTAGACACTCAGCAACTTGGCAAGACCCTGGGGATGTGGCTCGGTTGTAAAGCACCTCTGGGTTCAATCCCCATTACCCCCCAAAACAAGAGCAGTCTTTCTCTACTTTAACAAAAAACACGGGGGTGGGGGGATACTTAATGGTACACTGTGTGCTTAGCATGTGCAAGGCCCTGAATTTGATCCACAGTGCAAAACAAACAAAGAAACAAAAACAGAATAAATGTCTCCTGAAGCACAGACAACTTGAAATAGGCAAGAAATTTCCCATGCTGAGTCTCTACATAGAAAACAAAGTCTCCCTGTTACACCCCTAAACCTTCTTTGTCTGCCTCCTACCTAATGTTTTGCCCTTACTGTTTTCTGTCTGATAGAATGAAACCCTCTTCGATGGGTGCTACCTTCCCAGGAGGTCCTTTGGAGGAGTAGAAGGAAAAGCACAGGAGACAGGAATCAACATGCTTTGGAGACAGGCATACCTGGGTGCAAACTTTGGATCTGCCACTTACTAGCTATGTGACCTTGGACAAACACAGTTACCTTTCTGAACCTCTGACTCATTGTCCATAAGATGGGTCAATGAGAAAACACAGGGCTTGGGGTGTAGCTTGGTTGTAGAGTGCGAGCCTAGCATGTTTGAGGCTCTAGGTTCTATCTCCAGAACTGGAAACCAAACAACACCCAACTGAAAAGGGAAACAGGTCTTAGCAAATGAGACTCAATGAATAATGATGATGATGATGTTAATAATAAGAGCTGAGTGCTTACAAGCTGTAGAATATTCAACTTGAAGACAGCTGAAGTCTCCATCCCTGTGAGGACTCAGGTCTTAGCCAGGTGTACACATCTATAATCCCAGTGGGAGGCTGAGGCAGGAGGATCCCAAGTTCAAGGACAGCCTTGGCAATTTAGCAAGAGCCTGTAAAAAAAGAGCTGGGAGTGTAGTGTAGTAGTAGAGCATCCCTGGGTTGCATCCCCAGTACCAAAAACAAACACACAAATAAATAATAATACAACGAAAGGACTTGTGTTCTAGGTTCCTATGTTCCTACACTATGTTCCTATGTTTCTCAGTGTTGCCCACATTTCTGAGAGCAGCCTCAGCAGGACCCACTAAACTCACCTGGCACCTCCTATCCCACTCAACAGGGGCTGCATCACATAAAAATAACTTCTTGGCTTTTATAGCACTTTCCATCCCTTGTCCCTTGGGATCCTCCCAGCTGTGAGATACGTGGGTTTTATTTTCCTTTCAATTTTATAGAGGAGATAACTGAGGTGGAGTGAGACTGGGGTAGTCAAGATTTGGGCCTGGTAGCTCAATCTTTCCTTGGTGGCAAAGGTTTGAGCCTGGTCTTGACTTAGAATCTCGTGTGCTTTCCTGGGTCTCAAGCTGTACTTTGGGGTCCAGACTAACCAAGGTGTTTCTGGTTGTCAAATCCTCAGCACACCTTTACAGGCATCTTGTGAGCAAAAAGGTAGCTAAAGAAACCCAATCTCTGCTGGGCATGGTGGCACATGCCTGTAATCCCAACAGCTTGGGAGGCTGAGGCAGGAGGATCATGAGTTCAAAGCCAGTCTCAGCAATTTAGCAAGACCCTGTCTCAAAATAAAATATAAAACAGGTTAGGGATGTGGACCAGTGGTTAAGAAAGGAAGAAAGAAAGAAAGAAAGAAAGAAAGAAAAGGAAACCCAATATCTGTGAATGTTCTGAGACCCCCAGCAAACTCTAAGAAGAGTTTACAGCATGGTGGGGGCAGGGAGTCAAAGGAGGAGATGTGGATTTTGATCACATGTTAGTCCATGACATCTCTAGTCATCCTAGCCAAGTTTCTAAGGTCCCTTGATCCCCAAGTCTATAATGCAAGTGGAGAAAAGATAGCTAAAGTGATATTAGACTAGCCTAGGCAAACAGACATCTGCAATCCTCATCATCATTACTTTGACTTTGAAATCAACAGCTCAAAGATCCCACTACCAACACATTTAAAAATTTAAAGAGGATCGGTATAGCCTAATAGTTCTGCCAACTCCTTAAAAAAAAGAAAAGAAAGAAAGAAAAAGAAAATCAGAGAGCACATCAGTGAATATTTTTCTTTTCTTTCTCTCTTTTTTCTTTCTTAAAAAAAAAAAAATTGGCAGAGGAAGATTCAGTTCCTGGAAATGCTTACAAAATGATTCCTGACACTGGGAGGAGATAGTTAAAAGAAAAAAAAAAAAAAGAAGACAAGAAAAAATATATACATATATAGATAAAAAGGAAGACGGAAAGAAAAGGAATAAACAAAAGAAAGCTAAGAAAGAACTAAAAGAGAAAGGGGGAAAGACTTTAAAGGGCCCCAATTCAAGGAACCTTATCAAGTTCTCAGCATCTGCAATTCACAAGCCGCTCCCGGGTTGGGGCGGTGCAGACCACGCCCCTTTCTCGGGTGTCGGGCGCTCATTGGTGGGAGAGGCAGTCGCCGGCCGGTGACTGCCCGAGGAAAGGTTGCCTGGGACACGCATCCCTGTGTGAACGCATGACGTCCCACCCTGGCGCCAGGCTGTCTGGGGCTGAGTCTTAGATCAACACAGCTGTGGGACCGGGACCCACAGCTGGGCAAAGGAGCGGATTCCTCAACAAAAAATAGGATTGTGAGAAAAGTTCTGAAACAAAAACAGCGCAGACAAAAGCCTTAATGACATCCTTTCATAAAAATAAAAAATGCAAGAGGGGGGAAAAAGCTGGTAAAAGGAGCAGAACTGGGAACAGAAAGTTCAGAGGCATTTGGAATAAGAGGCTGAGGCCCCGCCACCGCTAAACAAGTTGCAGAAGACTGAGCGAGGCCGTCCAGTCTGCTGGTAGGGAAAAGAAGTCTTTGGGGTTTAAAGTATTCAGTGTTCCCAGTCCAACCGTAACCGGCTTCTTTCAGAATTAGAACCATAGATTGGAGAAGACCCCTAAAGGTCATTTGCTTCCCCCACCCCACCCCCAAAATAAGGCCCAGGAAGAATAGAAATTTGTCCCAGGGCAAGTTATTGGCACAGACAGGACAGAATTCCGCTTGCTAATCCCACTGCATCCTTCTGTCTTATGTCACACTGCCCATGGGCATTTCAGCTTGGAAGCATCCTGGGAAATAATAAATATGAAGGTGCTTTGCAAACCATTAACCGCTATGCAAGCCTGAGGCTTCAGCAGTAATAATGGAGGAGGGGAGAATCTGGGTGGCCCTGTACCACCACACACCAGGCTCCACGCTGGGCCCCCAGGCACCAGGGAGACTGAAGGATCTGATGGAAGGAGCAGGACAAGCACCTTACAGAGAAAAGGCATTTAATAATCATTTGTTGAGTAAATGAGGTCAGTCTGATTAGCTCCATTTTATAAAGAGGAAAACTGAGGCACAGAGAGGTAACTCAGCCAAAGTTCACAGTCAGTAAAAGTGAATAATAAGATTTTCAACGTAAGTTTGACTGACTCTGAAGACCATGATTTTTGTAGAACCTCCTGGCTTGACAATTTTGCACAAACCACAGAAATGTGCATGACCGAAAAAGAAAGGATCTTCTGTTTGGTCATCCAAGAGTCCTGATAGCCATTATCTTCCCTTCCTGTGACCAAATAGCTGGCACTTTTCTGTAGCATCTAGAGACTGATTTGTCTACCCACAGGACCCTTTCCTTTCTCTGTCTTATATTGAAATAACTATTCTTGAAAACATTATTATTCCAAGAAGAAAATCTTTGAAGACCTCTTTCAGAGTCCTGTGGAATGATGGAAAAGAACAGACTTCAAAATTGGCTCTACTATTACTTGTGTATGGTACTGGACATGCTTTATATCACCTCTCTGGGCCCTTTGCCATCCCACACCTGCCTGCCCAAATTTCACAAAAGCGTAAGACTTCTAGGGTTGGAAAGAATGTAAAATAATCACTTAGCACCATCTTCTCACTTTATTCACAACACAACTAAAACCAGGGTACCTAAGCTTATACAAAATTTCATGATCAATAATTGATAGAGCTGGCATGTTCAACCCACGGCTTCCAATTCCAAATTTAGTGTCCTTTCCACTAAAACTTTTTTTTTTTTTGTACTAGGGATTGAACCTAGGAACACTCTACCCTGAGCTACATCCCCAGTCCTTTTTATTTTTTATCTGGAGACAGGGTCTGGCCAAGTTGCTGAGGCTGGCCTGGAACTTTCTATCGTCCTGCCCAGCAAGTTGCTGGCATTACATTTGTGTGTGTCACCAAGTTGGGCTCCATTGTAACTACTTTGAGACTCACCCAGCTCAGAACTCCCATTGTCCTGTTAATCAGTACCACACACTATTGAACTCTTAATTGTTTCCTGTGTTAATCTTGTCTCCCCAAATTGTGAGATTCTTGAGAAGCAGAAGCCACTGGTCTATGTGAAGTCACTCCATAAATATTTACCAATAAATTGATTAAGAAAGCAATCATTAGGAGAATCCCACTTGGTCATTTATAAGATGGAGCCCAGCATCTTGGAACAGCAGATTCCCAAATGTCCTGGGAAGTGACAAGAAGACAAGCAAAGAATACTGAGCACAATGTCCTGTTGGAATATAAGACTTAGCTTGCCTGCTCACTGGTCCTTTCCTGGTCTCTCAGATAGAGCAGGAGCTACTTCAGCAGGGCTGAGAATAATCAAGTCCAGGTGGCTGCCCTTCCATAACAGAAGAGGGACAGACAAAAGAGTCACAAAATTAACATTGTTTTCTGCACAGTAGTGTGTGCAAAGTGGGGAGAGCAAGAGTTAAAAGAGATTTGCTGACCCCATAAAGAAGGGGATCCTAAAAATGTTTTTTAAGAAATTGTTCCCCCTGGTTCCCCATATTTGAAACTCTGTCCAAAATTTTAATCAAACTCACTTCCAAAGCACAACTGGGCATATATTTGGTTCTTTATGGAGTTCGTGCAGCAAACGTCTGAGCTCTTTTCTTTCCCCATGCTAAAAGTATGGCTTTGAGCAGCTTTCTTCTCTTTTTTCTTTTCCCCTGTTGCTCAAATAAATAGTGTTCTTTGCTCAAACCCCCTTCCCCTCCTCCTCCTGCAATCTCAGCGCCTAGCCCAAATCTGTTTTCTTCATTGTAACCTCAGCTTCACCGCAATTAATTTTTTTCCCCTCTGGTCACAAGATAATTCCTGACGCCAGTGAGTCTGGAGAGGTCAGACGAACAGCAAATTGGGGAACAAGGCGGCACTAATTCCTTACAAGTTTCCCTTGAAAAATCTTTTGCTTAAAAAAAAAAAAAAGCTTAGCTGTTCAGGGATTTATGACCTCTGAGGAGCTGTGGGTTCGAACCAGTGTTGGGCTAAGGGTGGACTGGCAGGGGGCAGGGGAGCTCAAAGATCTGGGGCACTGCCAGGAAAAGGCAAATTCTTAAAGTTAATGGTTTTAAGTGATTTTTTAAGTCCTGGCTGGCGAAGAGGCCCGCCTCTCCCCAGTATCAGCGCTTCCTCATTCTTTGAATCCGCGGCTCCGCGGTCTTCGGCGTCAGACCAGCGGGAGGAAGCCTGTTAGCAATTTAAGCAGGCTGTGAACGCCCAGGGTTGGGAGAGGCGGGGCCCAGGGCCGGAGGAGGCGGGGCCCGGGCGAGCCGTTTTGAATAAAGGGGCGTGCCTTCAAGAGGGGCTCTATAAGAGCCGGCAGCGGCGTGCCTGCGCGCACTACGGTCCGCGTTAGTGGTAGCTTGGTTGGTTTTGTTCCTTCAGTTTCATTCTCCAACATGAAGGCGTTGAGTCCTGTGCGCGGCTGCTACGAGGCGGTTTGCTGCCTATCGGAACGCAGTCTGGCTATCGCTCGGGGCCGCGGCAAGAGCCCAGCGGCGGAGGAGCCGCTGAGCCTCCTGGACGATATGAACCACTGCTACTCGCGCCTGCGAGAACTGGTGCCTGGCGTCCCGAGGGGCACTCAGCTTAGCCAGGTGGAAATCCTGCAGCGCGTCATCGACTATATCCTTGACCTCCAGGTGGTCCTGGCCGAGCCGGCTCCTGGGCCCCCAGACGGTCCTCATCTCCCCATCCAGGTGCGTGCGGGAGCCGGGGTGGGACAGGGTTGGGCGCAAGGGCTGGGATGCTGCGAGTCCCTCAGAGCACGGCGAGTTCCTTGCATAACTCTCCCCTTATTTCCCAGACAGCTGAGCTTGCTCCGGAACTTGTGATCTCCAACGACAAGAGGAGCTTCTGCCACTGACCCGGCCGTCCTGGCACCTCCAGGTGAGGATCCCCTCCGGGGGGAGGTTTACACTGCAAATTGAGGGATCGGCATGCCCTTTAGAGGGTTACTACCCCTCGGTTTAGAGAAACCAAGCCCAAAGGGAAAAATGACTTCTCCATGTTCACTTTAAATGAATGACAAAACCATTTTCTATCTAATGTGCGTATTTCGGACTTACCGGACATTGGCTCTGTCCTCCCGAGAGGGCAAAGATCCGGAAAGTTGATGCAGATCTGACTAAATAAAAGCCTTTTCTGATTGTTACCGTAAAGACAGCTGTGTCTTTCTCGTCCCCCTTCCAAACAGTGTCCCTTCCAAGGAGGGAGGGGTAGTGGTGGCTCCGCCAGTGGTCCTTTGGCGCCAACTGGGTGGGGGCAGTGTGGGGCGCGGAGTTATCAGCTGGAGGTAGAGACCAAGTTTCCTCCCTGGCGCCGGCCAGTCTGCGGACGGCCCCCGCCTCGGCGCGCTCGGCGGAAACTGACGGCTCCCTGCTCTTCTTTCCTCCCCCGCCCAGAACGCAGGTGCTGGCGCCCGTTCCGCCTGGGACCCGGGGACCCTCTCCGGCCGGAAGCTCCAGGGCATGGATGAGCCCTAACCTCGCCCTGCCCACTTTACTTCCCCAAACCCCTGCCTCGAGGCTGGACCTGGCGCCCGGGAGCAAAGGACTGTGAACTTGGGTGGCCTGAAGAGCCAGAGCTAGCGCTGGTCACCAGCTGGGCAACGTCACCCTGCCCCCACCCCACCCCCAAGTTTTAAAGACTGTCTGTTCAGAGTGGAGGGCTGGAGAGTGGGGGAGTGGCAGCTCTCCCGAACTCTGCCAAGGCGGCGTTTGAGCTGTCTTCTGGTCTCCCTGGAGAAAGGCTCTGTTGCCCTGATTATGAACTCTATAATAGAGTATATAGCTTTTGTACCTTTTTTGCAGGAAGGTGACTTTCTGTAATCATGCGATGTATATTAAACTTTTTATAAAAGTTAACATTTTGCATAATAAACGGTTTTTAAACACTTTATATGATCTCATGAAACATCTCATTCCTTGTACTAATTTTCTTACATGGCTGACTTTGGGAAAATAAATATTTTAGAACTTGGGAAGAGCAAATTTGCTTATTCCCTCAAGAGGGAGAGGAGAACTCCCATTTGAAACTGGAGGGTGGGGTGGTGGAAAGAGGTCATGGTGGGAATCCCATATCCATTGGGGGTTGGGAACAGAAAAGAACTTGGTCCTTCCCCTTTATCTTAGAGAAGACCAGCACAAGCTCACCCAGCCAGTTGGGGACTTGATTATCAGGTCCCTTGAGATCTAGCAGTGTCTGTCTTCAATGTCATTATTAATGCCTTTCTAGCAGGGGATGTGGTAAGAGTGGAGCCTCCAGTTTGCCTTATCTGGTGCCCAGTCAGGGGTGGTGACTGAGACCCATTTCTGAGATGAATAAACTCAGCATTGGGCCCAGTTTCATTTCCAATCATGCTCTCTGATCTGGCTTCCCCCAGTGCTTCCAAAGTTGGAAAAAGAACAGTCTCTCTTCAAATCTGCAGCCACTCTGACAAGGACTTGCAAGCTTGTTGGGAAGTATTGGTACTGGTCCTCTTAATGCTATGTAGACTCAGGACCTGAGCTGGGAATTTGAGGAGGGGTCCCCAGAGCCCTCATTACTTCAGATATTCCTACACCTCCACTGGGAACTAATTCTGTAAGCATCTTTGTGCCTGCATCAGAATGGGGAAGGTCAGACTCAGTCATAGGCTGAACCAGTTTTTCCCAGCCCCTTAAGAGCAAGAATGGGATTTGAATTGTAACTACAGTGACTAGAATTGTGGTGGACAGGGGGTCAGTCCTGGGAGTGAGGCAAAAGGCAAGACTCCAACTAATGCCATCTCCAACTGCCCCCCACCTGGTGGCTCCCCAGGTGGGCTCCACCAGGCACCTAGCTTCACCGGATTCTTGTTTATGATATGATCTCATTTGTGTGTTGGCCCCTGGCATGTGTTACTGTAGTATTTCATAACAAACAAGTCACATCATTACCTTTTGTGCCTTAACCCTGGTGAGCTTTCTGGGGTGAACAGGGGCATTTGGGGTGGGGGCAACCTCTGTTTTTGCCAACCATCCTCCCAGCCTGACCATTGGTTCTTAGCATATTTCAGGTCATGATCTCTGATGCTCTGATGGAAGGTATGAACACTCTTCAAAATATACATACCCTCCCCCACAACTGCAGAGCAACTGCAGACCTCCAACCCTCTGGAGGCCCATAGCATAAGCCCTTGCCCCAATCAGACTGTAAGACCCCAGCTGGGTCTGCCCTGGACTGTCTGAAGTAGTGCTAAGATGGTTCTGGGGACAGCTAAACAGCTACAAATCCCTACTTTTCCTCTGGTCTCTAGCCTGCATTTTTTTTCTTTTTGGTACTGGGGGTTGAACCCAGGACCCTTTACCGGTAAGCTACATATAAAAACACCCCCCCACACACACACACCTTTTTTAAAAATATTGAGACAGGGTCAGTTACTAAGTTTCAGAGGCTGGCCTCAAATTTGCAATCCTGCCTCAGTACCCCAAGTTGATGGGATCATAAGCTTGCACTAACAGGTCCAGCAAGATTGACTCTCTTGAGCCTCAGTTTCCACATCTGTGAAAGGGAACTGATTTTGAAGAAGCAGTCTGAGGTGCCTAGCTCCACCTCATTAACCAAATCAGTTATACCATTAACTGCAATAGAGTTGGGCATTTGAGCTCCATGACCTATACCTTTTTCAGCCTGCTGCCTCCTGCTTGCTCAAAAGTTGCAGGAATGGGAAAGGATTGAAAAAGCCCTAGCTCTCACCGCCGTGTGACCTTGAGCAAGCCACTTCACCTCTCTGAGCCTCTTTTCCTTTGCTGCCTCCGTGGACAGAAGATAATGGTGGGAAAGTTCTTTGAAATGCATCACACACCTACGAGGTATTATTAAGCTAATTCCAAGGAAATTGCTTGTCAGGACTCCCAGGGCTGAGCTGTTCAGGTGGCCAGGACAAAAGCTTAGACCAGCACGCCAATCCATTAGTCATTAGAGAGTGAAAGCAATTTGGCCCTAGGTCAGAAAACTCTCAGAGGTTAGTGTCTTCCATGATAATCACTTAGCAAGTGCCTACTAGGTGCCACATTCTATTTTATTTTATTCTAATTGTCTCTACAACCCAGGAAGGTGGGTATCATTACTCCTGTTTTACAGAGAAAACAGACTCAGGCTGAATAGCTTGATTCAGGTCACAGTAATGAAGTGGCAGAGTGGGGTTCAGGAAGGCCAGCTTCCTCTAGCTTCAAAGCCCAAGTTCTCGACTTGACTTTAAATGGGCTCTTTTCCCTGATATTCCAAGTGGGCCATATATTTGGTCCCCAGAGGAACCTAAGGCCACCCCAGGTATCTCCCTTCTCTGTGCAAGGGGGATGATGGTACCTCCTTCCAGGTTTGCGATTCAGATAACAAACAATGCTCATCAAACATCTACTTAGGCTCCCTGAATTACAAGGGGCATAGTCAACCGAGTGTGTTGCGCTCATTTCGCAGGCATTCTTTGCATCAGCTCTGAAATTCAGTCATTTGGAAGTTATCTTTCCCTTGTAAATAAACAAGCTTAGAACAGGCAAAATAACTTGCTCGTGGCCACACAGCTCCTAAGTAACAAAGCAGGGGTTCAAATTCATGCCTCTAACACCATAAATGGTGCCACTTTGAGAAAGTCAGTAAAGCTCTCTCTATAGCTGTGGATGCGCGGGACAACCTCCAATTACCCGTCTTCTGGCCTCATCGCCTCTCGTGGCCCCCACTTTTCCCCATGCCCCATGCTGCACCTAGAAACCTCCATCAGTCTCCTGCAGAGCTGCTTCCAGAGCTGCCCTCTGCCCACTCGCGGGCCTCGGTGGGGAGAGCCACTCCGCACCGGCGGCTCCTTGGCGCCTGCACAGGGGAGGCGCCGGGAACACGTGGCTCGGAGCCCGGCTGGGCGGAGCCGAGCGTCCCCGCCCCTCGCCCCGCCCCCGGCCCGGCGCCCGGCGCTCCCCCCGCGGGCCCTGGGGGCCGCTCGCAGGTGTTCGCTGGCGCCCGGATGTCTGAGCTCTGGCTCCGCTCTGGCTCCCGCTCCCTCCGCAGCCCGCGGGCGGGGCTCGCAGCCCATCCGGAGCCTCGCGGCGCCCCCGCCGCTCTGCCAGCAGCGCGGCCTCCCAGTTCCCAGCCTCTCGGCCTCGGGGGGCCCCCACCCAGCGGAGTCGCTGACCCCACTGCTCTCCCGCTGCCCCCAGCTGCGCTCGGGCCGCCGCAGCCTCGGCGCGCCCCCACCCCGCTTCCTGCCTCGGCCGTTTTGCCCCGGCCGGGCGGCCGCCTGCATCGCACCCCGTTCCTTCCTTCCTTCATTCTTTCAAGCAGCTTGCATTCCTCGAGCGCCTGCGACGTGCCCCGCACAAGGCCTCTCCGACCTTCTGAGAGTGGCCTCAGGCCATGGGGCTCCTCCGGGAAGCCTCTGCCCTCGGCCCCTGCTCTCCCTCCCCGCCCCCACCCGCCCCGTTCTCGCCTCTGCGCTGTCCGGTTTCACTCCGAGTTTAGCATTTAATTGTTCTCTGATTATTTCTCTTGCTAGGGGTCAGTCAGCAGCAAGGTCAAGGGGTCACTCTGCAGCAGATCCCTTTGCAGCACAGTGACTGATTAGAGTGTGGCTAGAATTGGGGTTCAGCCAGTCCGTGGCAAGATTTGGGGATAAGTGTGGGCAGAAGTTGGCAGTAGTCACTTTTGCCTGGCTTAAATGATCAGGGTGTCGGGGTCAGTCTGTGAGTAGGGACAGTGGATAGTCTGTATCAGTGTAGGGAGGTCACCTTGACATCAGGATTTGGGAGCTGCTTTTGACAAACCAGATAAGAGGACGAGTTCTCTTTAGCCCTGTGAGCTTGGATTCACATCCCTCCATGGTGGCTCACCATGGCCCATCTTACTTCCCCACCCAAGCTCTGGAGCTGTCCTTCTATCTGGGGACACTCACTCTCCTCACCACCACCCTGCTCTTACTTAGGGCCACATGCTGCACGCAGAAGTTCTCCTTGGGCCTTACTGTTGTTAGAAGGAGCTCAGGCTGGCAGCCGAATTGGCCAGAGTAGGGAGGCCTTCTGCTTCCCAGGGATCCCACCCTGGAGCCACCATGGATAACAGGCAATTGATTGTCCTCTTCCCTTCATTTGTTCATAAATCTAAAACCCATCAGAGATAGAAGGGTCCTCGAGGTCACACTTAAGGCCCAAAGAAGGGCAGGGTCTGCTCAGGTACATGTAGCAAGTTGGTGGTCAAGACAAATCTGGAATCCAAGCTTCTCAGCCCTTAGGGATGGGACAGTTGAGGCCATGAGAGGCCAAGGCTCTGGAAAAGGAAAGTCGGGGAATGGTGACTCCTCAAATCAAGGTCCTCTTGTTATTGCCCACCCAGCCCTCTCCCTCCCACAGTCATGAAGAGCCAAAGGAACAAGGGTGGTCAAATGTGAGTTTGAAGCTGGGGAGGGAGAGAACACTGTGAGAGCTGCTGGAGAAAAGCTTAGCTGGTTCTTACAGAAACATATGGAACTCATTACCCTAAGTCAAGGTGGTTGCTGGCCAGCTGGCAGTTGGTGGGTTTGGGGCTCAAAGTGTGCGTTGTGTGGTAATGAGGGTACTCGTAGCCCAGTAGGCTTCTAAGAATAACCCGCCTGCTTGATGATCCTGGTTTTTGCTAAGCCTTGTTTTCTTTCCAGTCTACGCCACTTCTAGCATCCAAAAAAATTTCAAGACACGCCCAGGGAACTGAGCCACTGCAGATAATGCAGGGAAGGGGTGAGGACCTGGGGACATTAGACATTTCTCCCCAATGTAACTTCCTTCTCTATCAAGACAAGAAACTGGTACGGCTTACTGTGGGTCCAGATGTGCGAAGTGTGGAGCCACTGTGATCCCAGCTTCCTTCTGTGTTCATCCAGGTAAGCCCCAAGGGGCCTATCTATTGGTCCAATATCCTGTCAATCACATTTTCCAGTGCAGATTCAAGTCCACCTACAAAGAGAGTGGCAAGGACAATGTTCAAAAGAGGCCATTTTACCAGCTGGGTGTGGTGGCACATGCCTAAAATCCCAGTGGCTCGGAGGCTAAGGCAGGAGGATCTGAGTTCGAAGCCAGCCTGAGCAACTTAGTGAGGCCCTAAGCAACTTAGTGAGACCCTGTCTCAAACAAAAGAAAAAAAAAGCTAGGGTCAGGGGTTTTGCTGGGGATGTGGCTTAGTGGTAAAGCGTCCCTGAGTTCAATCCCTGGTGACAAACAAACAAACAAAATGCTATATATTAGTGCCCAGCATTTTGCAGTCTTCCTGGTAGCAATGCCAACAGGGCAGGGGCAGGCTGCTTCCATTTCAACCCCCTATGAATGCCCAGACATGAGGAGACCTAACCCAGTTTGCCCTGAAGGTCAGAATCCAAAATTTTGCTCTCTGCCACTCTTTTAAAGCTTTGTACAATTTGGAGATGTAGCTTAGTGGTAGAGTATTTTCGTAGCATGTACAAAATCTTAGGCTCAGTCCCCAGAGCCACCAAGGAATTTAAAAAAAAAAAATCTAATTAAAACATTGTACAAACCAATACATCCCACAGAATTGGCCTCTCCCACCCACAGCAGCTCCCCTGGTACTTTGTCTCTGTGAGTCTGGGAATCAAACCTGTGGGTTGAATCCTAGCTTTGCATTTATCAGCTGTGCCATCACAAGTAAGTTATTTATCCTCTCTGAGCCTCATATGATTGATACAATGATTAAATTAGATGACATATAAAAAGCCTGGCCCTTGGTAGGCCCTGAGTGACTCCCACCTAGGAGGTTGCAGGACTTGGTGTCAGATTCCTGCTGGAGGAGTTCCTTCCTGTCTTTCCAGGCATGGTATCTCAGGCCTGTGGCCTGCACTGTCCCTTCCTCACACCCAGGAGCATCCTAGTGCCTCAGACTCCTCCCTGTGACGCTGTGGGAATCTTGAAACTTGTCCACAGAGGTGCAGAAAGAACTGAATGCAAAGCACCCAGAAGCTAGGACACGAGTGACATTCAAGAAATGACAGCTAGCCAGACACGGTGGCGCACACCTGTAATCCCAGCATCTCGGGAGGCGGAGGCAGGAGGATCATGAGTTCAAAGCCAACCTCAGCAAAAGTGAGGCACTAAGTTACTCAGTGAGACCCTGTCTCTAAATAAAATACAGAATAGGGCTGGGGATGTGGTCAAATATCCCTGAGTTCAATCCCTAGTACCTCCCCCGCTCCAAAAAATAAAAAAAGAAAAAGAAAAGAAATGACAGATAAATCAGGCTCTGTGGCTCATGCCTGTAGCCAAGACAGGAGAATCACAGGTTCCAGGCCAGCCTGCACAACTTAGTGAGACCCTGTCTCAAAATAAAAAATAAAGTCAGGCATGGTGGTGCATGCAGGTAATCTCAGTGGGGAGGCTGATGCAGGAGGATTGCCAAATTAAAGGCCAGCCTCGGTAACTTAGTGAGACCTAGTCTCAAAATAAAAAATTAAAACAGATTGGGGATCTGGAGGTATAACCCAGTGGTAGAGCAACCCTGGGTTTTAATCCAGTACTGAAAAAAACAAAAGTGTGTGTGGTGGGGGGTGGACCAGATCACACCCAGCTACTACCTTCTCATCCAGAATAATTTCATGACAAGTATGATTTCAGCTGGTAGAGGAACAGAGCTTTAGACCCTATGAACCTGGGCAGGCTCAGCCTGACCTAGAATCAGCTCGCTGGTGAAACTCCCTTCTCTAACAGAGCACAGGAGTTAGGGGAAGGGGACATATGACCAGAGGGCAGAGGACCTGGTGGCCAGCGATGGTGAGAGCAGCAGATTTGCCATCAGAGAGACCTGCCTTCGAAGCCTCTCTGGGGCTGGGGACATGATGCAGTGGTAGAGCACATGTTTAAGGCCCTGGAAATGGAAAAAAAAAATCTGTCTCTGCCACTTCTTGGCTGTTTGACTGGCTAGATGACACCCTTCTCTGTTTTTCACCTATAAAACTCTCAGTGGTACCTCTCTCATAGGGTAGAATTAAATCACATGACAGAGAGAGCACATGACACAGCTGAGCTGCTTACAGTGGGCAGCCTGTGTTATTTTACCAGGAGGAGGCCAAGGTGTGTGGGGGGTGCCTCTTCTTCACTGTTGTCTCCTCACAAGTTAATCTTGTTCACTTTGCATGGAACAAGCAATGGTCAATACAGAAGTATCCAGACTCCTGCCGTCTTCCACTTACCAGCTGTGTGAACTTGGACGTGTGACTTCACTTCTTTGGTCCTCAGTCTCTGCACCAGTCCAATGGGGACAGTAGGCTGTCTACCACACACAGTCGTGGTTGAGGACGGGTTCCTGTACAGGCCCCTTAGATTAGCACATGGAACACACCTGCAAAAGCTTGTCCCTTCGTGACCTCAGCCTACCATGGCCGCGTGTGTTCTCAGACACTCTGTAGCCATCTGTGTCTTATAGAAAACCTTGATGCCTCTCTATTATTATTATTTTTTTTTTAGCAAAATTGACAATTCAGGAAGATGTACCCGATTTTTATCACATGGCTTTGAGAGACCCGGCACGGGGCCAGCTTCACACAGAGTAGTCACATATGTGCCTACCCGAGCACACAGGCCCGCAGATGCACACACTTCGAGAAGGCCGTGCTACGCCCGATGCTTCCCAAATGGGCCGAAACAAACCCTCTCGCCGTGAAGAGCTGCTCTGAAGCCCACTCAGTGCGCTCCCTGGCAAGGGAGCTGAGGACCTCAGCAGCGTCTTCCTTGACAAAACTCCTCTGCAAGGTGAGTCCTGGCCCAGGTCCCAGCCCTGGCTCTATCCCTGCCTTGCTGTGCAACCCTGGGCATATAACTTTACCTCTCTGAGACTTTTTCATTTGTGAAAGGGAGCTAACCATTTCTACCTTTCAGGGTTCTTGTGAGGATTAGAGAAACATGCTGCATGAACCCAGGGCCTTGTGCAGGTGAGGCAAGCATTCTATCAACTGAGCTACATCCCCACCCCCTGGCTTGTATTATAACTCGGTGAAAGACACATTTCTTTCAGTGTTGGGGATTGAATGCACAGCCTTGGGCATGCTAGGCAAGGGCTCTGCCACTGAGCTGCGTTGTCAACCCTTCTTAGAGATTTTAAAATTTTGAGGCCTGGAGATGTGGCTCAAGCGGCAAACAAAAAGATGTTGTATCTGCCGAAAACTAAAAAATAAATCTCCTCTCTCTCTAAAAAAAAAAAAAAAAAAAATTTAATTTTGAAACAGGGTCTTGCTAAGGTTGCTCAGACAGGCCTCAAACTTGAGATCCTCCCGCCTCAGCCTCCCAAGTAACAGGGGTTGTAGGCGTCAGCCTTTTATATATTTTTTAATAAAATGAAGCTGTGAGCTATGTACCTTATATAATTTATACACGTCATTGCTTTCAAACATGTCTGTTAAGCCAGTAAAATGATTTTCCCCCTAAACTTGTTGTATTCCATATTTTATTCATATTTTACCATGTCTGGGCCACTCACTGAATCCCACTAGAACCTCAGTTCTTTTATCTCTAAGATGGGAAGAACAAACCTCCCAAGGCAATTTTGAGAATTCTATGAGGTGGTGTATATTGAACCAGAGAGGGATTGGTTTTTTGCTCTCCCCTCTCCCTAGGCTGAATTTCTCAAAGTCAGGAAGGAATTTTCTTTGCCTCTGTGCCCTCAATGTTGAATACCATTTTTTTCTGCTTAACTATTGCCACTGTGTATGTATTACATCCTGTTTTTTTTTTCAATCCCCAAATTGGCTTATAACTTTTGATATCGTAATCATGGCATGATATCATTCTGTTCCTTGTGTCACTTAAAGCTAAACAGAGCAGCGATATGTTCCCCGTGTGTCAATGTGCATTTGTCTTCCTGTGCACTGCTGGTCCCAGCCCCAAATCCTCAGCTGGCACTCATTGTCAGTATGTTTCTAAAAGTTGAATCTTGTGGTTTGTTGAGCGTGCTGTGGTACCAAGGGTAAACATAGCTTTTTTCTTTTTTCCTGGTACTAGGGATTGAATTCAGGAGCACTTTACCCCCGAGCTACATCCTCAGCCCTTTTTATTGATTTTTTTTTTTTTTGACAGGGTCTTGCTAAATTGCTTAAGGCCTTGCTAAATTGCTAAGGCTGACCTTAAACTTGCCATCCTCCTGCCTCAGCCTCCTGAGTCTATTCAATTTTAACATTCATAAGTATACTCCTGAGTATTCTGTGTATCCTAATTTTTCACCAGTTTAGTAATATATGATTCTTATTATCAGCATATTTTTTTTAAAGTTCACATGATGGTTTCACCCCACATTTTTCAAAAAAATTGGCATAAAATCTGTGATGATATATGGTGAAATATGGTATGCATAAAAAATTCATTAATAACGGTGATGAGGACGAGAACTTTCACTTATCGAACATTTACAGTGTGCGAGGCTCTGTGTTGTGTGCCTCATAATAGAAGGATGAGTAATAGACATTTAGAAGTTTTCACTTTGCTGCTTAAACATGAAGAAGTTGTTTTATTTTTTTCCCTTAGGCAAGTTCTGTATTCCATATTGCAGACAAAATAATTTTATTGTTGGGCCTTATGCATTTGGGGGCCAAGTCACCTGGATAACAATAAAAGCCATCCTTAGTCTCCTTGTCTCTAAGATCGGCTGGCCTTATTCGTAGACGGATCCTGCAGAAACGTGCCAGGGCCCTATGATCACAGGGCACACATTCTAACTCGATGGAAGTCTTAGAAGGCAGGGTTGTGTGCTAGGAACTGATTTTTAATTTTTCCAAGCCCTCCCGTATTATCATCTCACTTCTTCCTTTATAAACTTTTCAAGTCTCAGAGTCATCCATGGAGCAGCTGAAGCCCAGAGAGAAGGGGCCTTGGCAAAGGCCTCAGTTGCAGAGCCAGTCCTACACCCCGACACCAGGAACCCCTCTGAGCTCAGGCAACTCTCTGAGGACCTATTTTGGCACTCAGCATTGGGCCTGGTGCCTCTCCACAGCAAATTATAAAATGGGTGTTGTCCCCACTTTTCCAGAGGAGGGAACTGAGGCTTGTGCAAGTAAAATAACTGCAGCCAGCCAGCCTTCACCCAAAGTGTGCTTTTTGCATAGGGCCTGGACACCCCTGCAGCTCTGCCATCTGGGAGCCTCAGGTTTGCTAAAGTGGTCTCCCACCATCCTCTCTGAGTCCCTGGAGCAGTACTCTGGTACCCCAAAGCAAGGAATGATCACCAAGGCTGACCCCTGCACCCAACTCCCTGGACCCCAGTAGCTGGGGTCAGGGGGTTCACAGAGCAGGGGACTCAAGGCCCCTGTGCAGAAGTGATTTACATAGTGTCCCCCATCTCCAAAGCCCATTGTCTCCAGAGGAGACAATACAGATAAAGGACCCAGCCTAGTGGGCTGCCTGCATCAATCTGTAACCATGGAAACCCCTAGGGAGACAATTCGAAGCCCTCCCTGCACCCCCACCCCCATCCTGCAGCTGTGGCTCCAGGAATCAAGCCTCCAGCAGGGGGGGAATTGCTGATAATTGCCACCCCCCACCACTGCCACCACCAAATGGGACACAGCTGGGTCTCCCTCAACATCCATCCCCCACTCTCTCCAACCCAGAACTGGTGTTGGTAAAGGGGCTTTGGATGGGTCTAAGGTCTAAGCCTTATGGGTCAGCTTCTAGAGCTCCACAATGGTGAGAAACCTTCCTTGATCCCAGAGTTGGTCACCGGGCATAACAGCTCAGGCGAATTCTCAACCTTGGACCCGTCCACCAGGTGCTTGGGAAATATGTAGGTTTCTGGCGCATGACTTCCCTCTGGTGGCGAGTTGCTGCAATTGTGGAGAAGAACAAAAGTAGTGACTTCAGAATCAGGCTTGGTGGCGCCCGCCTGCCTGTAATCCCCGCCACTGGGGAGGCTGGGGCGGGAGGATCACAGGTTCGGGGCCAGCCTCGGCAATTTAGCAAGACCCTATGCAGTTTAATCTCAAAATAATAATAAAAAGGGCTGGGTATATGACTCAGCACCCCTGGGTCCAATCCCTAGTTTGACCTACGGTGCTGCAGATGTTCACAGGCCTTAGTTCTTTTCCCTGCAGCCACCTGCGAAGTGGGTGCACTTATTCTACTTGCACATGCTGAAGCCAAAGTGTCCGGAGGAAGGGAGTACTGAGATGGTGAACCCAGTCTATCATGGCTCGAAACCAGCCTCAACCAGCATCACCTGCCCTTGGCCTTAAGTCTCAGTTTCTTCACCTGTAAAATGACAATGCATACCTCCTTGGATATTCTGGGGACCATAGGTATGAAGCTTTGTGAGCCTTCAGAAAGGTGACCCTCTCATAGCAAATACATACAGTCCAGGGCTCTGACATTCCCTACGTGGTTTGCCTGTAGGTATACCACTGAACTACTCCTGGCTCAGGCGTGACTCAGGGCTCTTGTGATAACTGGAATGGCTCTGGGGTGTGAATGCACTCAGTATCCTTTATCTAAAATGCTTAGGAATAGAAGAGTTTTGGATTTCAGGTTTTGGCATGTTTGCACATACCTACTGATATGTCTTGAGGACGGGACCCAGGTCTAAATGCAAAACTCATTTATGTTTCATATAGACCTCATGAGCACAACCTGAAGGTGAAGGTGATTTTATATATTTTTTAGCGTGCCTGCAGTTTGGCCGTGACCTGCAACATGAGGTCAGGTGTGAGATTTTCCATTTTGCTGGTAGTATTGTTACTGGATAGGGATCCCAGGAGGTCTCCCAGAAGGGAGAAGGGGATCTCAACCCCACACTGGCAAGTTCTTGAATTAGGCCACAGAAAGGAATTTCAGGATATGTCAAAGGGGGCACAAAGATAGAAAGCAGGGAGATGTATTCAGGAAAAGAGCAACAGAGCAGGCCATGTACTCCGAGGAAGAGATACCAGCACTCAAGTGTGAGATGTGCTTTTGAGATCCTGGATTCTCCTTCTGTTCCTCCTCCTCCTCCTCTTTCTTCTTGTCGGGGAATCAAACCCAGGAGTGCTTTACCACCAACTTATGTTCTAATTTTTTTTTTTAATTGAGACTAGGTCATACTAAGTTGCTTAGATTGACCTTGAACTCATGATCCTTCTGCTTTAGCATCTGCCTGGCAAGAGTCTTCTTTTCAAAAGAATCTTTGTAAATACAATCTTTGTAAGAAGCTCCGGGGCACCACAGCCAACCCGTGAGTTTTGTTCTTACTTGTGGTGTACAGGGGGGATTATAGGATCTTTAGGTGGGTGTCATCTGGTCAATAGATAACGATTGGAATATGCTCAGATCATATTTTTCCTTGGCTTTATTTTGTCTAAATAAAATACGTTATGTAAGCTAGCAATGTCTGTAGGCATTAAGCACCTAGACTCTCAGTAACATTCAAGGGCTTTTTAAGAATTTAGGAGTGAATGGCGCTGGGTTGTAGCTCAGTGGTAGAGTGCCTGCATAGCACGTGTGAGGCTCTGGGATCAATACTCAGCAATGCAAAAAGATAAATAGAAACCGGATGGGGTGGTGCACACCTGTAATCCCAGTGACTTGGGAGGCTGAGGCAGGAGGATCACGAGTTCAAAGCCAGCCTCAACAAAAGTGAGGTGCTGAGCAACTCAGTGAGACCCTGTCTCTAAATAAAATACAAAAGAGGGTTGGGGATGTGGCTCAGTGATCAAGTGCTCCTGAGTTCAGTCCCTGGTACTCTGAAATTAAATAAATAAATAAAGGTATACCAAAAAAAAAAAAAAAAAGAAAGAAAGAAAGAATTTGAGCATGGAGGAAACCAGGCTTGCGGGGGTGGTGACAGTGTTACGGGAACTTCCCAAAGTTAAGACTATAGTTTCTTCCCCTTTCCCGTTAAACTCCTTTCTACCTATCCCCGTTTTCTGCCTACCTCAGTATGGCTCGGTGGTGGAGCAGTTGCCTAGCATGTGTGAGTCTCTGCTTTCAATCCCCAGCACTGCAAATAGAAGGAGAAGAAAAGTTTTGTTCTTTCTTGGGGTGTACAGGTCTGGAGAAGGGGGTTCCTGGGAATTCCAGCCCCCATGATAGCCTCCAGGACCTCCAGCTCAGCATTTCCCTCCATGAAGAGTCACAGGCCTTCTGCGTGGTTAGTCCCTTCTGGGAAGGGACACTGTGAGTGACCTTTCAACTGTTCCAAAAACCGCTCATTGAGATCAGTTCAATCAATTCAATTCTGTGTGTCCAGGCTGTGGGAGGCTCTGGGGTGGGAAGATGAAGACAAGGAGAAGCTTCAATCCCAGGGGGGACCCAGAGCTTCAGAAGGATCGCCATTGCCAGGTGAACTGATGACAGGTTAGGATTGCTAAAGGAGGTGGGCAGCAGAGATCAGGGACAGCTTCAGAAAGGTGGATGGTATGAGTGCTCACCACCCGTCCTGTGGCCAACACCCCAGGATTCCAAAGGCTGAATGTCTTGTTTATTTCCAGAGAGTTCTGAGTTTTGTTTTTCAGTGTTAGCAATTGATCTGGTGCTGGGGATCAAATGGTGTGGGGGAGTACCTGGGAGATAAGAGCACATGGTAGGCAAGACACCCAGCCCTGATCCGGATTTTTTTTTCTTTTTTCTGTCTTTTCCTGTTCCCTTCCCCACTTCCCCTCTCCCTCTCCCCCACCTTCCTTCCTTCTTTCTTTCTTTCTTTCTTTATTTATTTTCCTTCCTTCCTTCTGGGAAAGAGGCCTTGCTGTGTTGCCCAGGCTGGCCTTGATTTCCTGGGCTCTAGTGAACCTCCCACTTTAGCCTGTCCAGTAGCTGGGATGACTTCCACCACTTCCTGTTTGATCTAGATTCTTGATTTTGCTTTTCTGATTTTCGATTCTGTTTGCCTTTTCTTTTCTTTTCTTTTTCTCAGTAATGAGGATTGAACCCAGGAGTGCTCTCCCACTGAGCTACATCCCCAGCCCTTTTTATTTTTGATTTTGAGACAGGGACTTCCTCCAGCCTCAGCCTCACAAGTCCCTGGGATTACAGACCTGTGCCACCAGGTCTTTAAATCCCAGCTCAGGTTGGGATTTCAAGAAGCCCCTCAAGAGAATAAACTGATAATTCTGCAAATTGTAGGTGAGGTTTTCCCCAAGCTGCTCTGGGCACCTCTACTGGGACTTAAATCTTATGACCCTCCTTTTAAGTGGGCCACCTCCACAGGACTCAACGTCTGGGAAAAACACCTCCAGGGTCTGGAAACATCTGGAAAGAATCTGGTCAAACTGGTGGCCCTGGCCTTCCCAGCAGGACTGCTTCCTTGTATCTTTGTCTCCTACCCAGCTAATCATAGGGGCTTTGGCAGGTACCGTGGCCACCTCTAGATGGCAGCCTTAACCCTTACACTTGGACAGCCTCCACCCAAAGGCTGGAGAGGGGAAAGAAACACACCCAGGACTCCTAATATTCAGAGATACTACTGGGCTCAATGGCCCACACCTGTCATCCTAGCAGCCAGGAGGCTGAGACAGGAGGATCGTCAGTTCAAAGCCCAGCCTCAGCAAGGGCAAGGCTCATTGTGACCCTGTCTCTAAATCAAATACAAAACAGGGCTGGGGATGTGGCTCAGTGGTTGAATATTCCTGAGTTCAATTTCCAGTACCCCATAATAATAATAATAATAATGCTATGAATTTGTATATATTTTTTAAAATATTTTTTTGGCACTAGAGATTGGAGCCAGGGCCTCACATGTGCTAGGCAAGTGCTCTGCCACTGAGCTACCTCCCCGCCAATTTTTATTTTTAATTCTGAGAGAGGGTCTCATGAAGTTGCTGAGGCTGGCCTTGAACTTGTGATCCTCCTACCTCAATTGGGACTACAGAGTGTGCCCTCTTGTCTAGCTCTTATACACATTTTTATGTGGACATGTGTTTTCAGTTCTCTTGGTTATGTCCCTAGGAGCAAAATTTCTGGTTTATATAGTATCTCTGCTGTGACTTTCTGAGAAACTGCCAAAGCAGCTGCACCAATATACATTCCAACCAGCAAGGGATGAAAGTTCCGATTTCTCCACATCCTGGCCAAAAGGAAGTGATTGCCCATTTCTTAGATCGGCCATTCCAGGGAGCATGGAGCTGGATTGCATTGTCTGGATCATTTCCTTAATGACGCGATGCTGACCATCCTCCCGGTGCCTCTTGCCCTCTGTACATCTTCTCTGGAGAACTGTCTGTCCAGATCTTTTGTATTTTCAATAAGTTTTCACACACACAGAGCGCATTCATGTCCCATCTCAGATTCCCTTCAACACAGTCACCCTAGGAGAGAGCCACGGCTAGCCCCATTTTCCAGGTGAGGGAACTGAGGCTCAGACTAGTACAATGAAACACAGCATAAGGAGGGCCAAGGTTGGGGTTTTATGCATTTAAGAAGCACTCAAATTGTACCAGCCAGTCACTGTTAGAAGCTGTGAGCCCCACCATGACAATTTTTCTGTAAAGTGTTATCATTAGCTAAACTTCCTGGAAGCAATGACTCCTTCCTACCCTCCCTCCCTCCCTTCTTTCTCCCATTCTCTCTTACTATCTGCAGGGAAGGAACTCAGGATCCTGCATATGCTAGGCAAGTGCTCTACCACAAATCTATGTCCCCAGCCCTTGAAACAACTTTGTTTTTCTCCAGTGACCACAGAATAGTGTGTTTGTGGTCGAACAGGAGAATCACAAAAATGGGGCAGAGATCCTTCTCCCTTCTTTCCTACACTCCTGATCTGGTTTCCCTCTGGCTTTGGATTCATCTGAATAGGTGACACGCTGAGGTGCCTGGAACAGGAGGGCTGTGCCTTCAGGAGGCCTGTGGCAGGTGTGTTGTATTCTGATAAACAGGGATTATCGTGCAGGGATACGTACAGGGATCTGAGACTTTTTCGGGAGAAGATATACCAAGGATAAGCTACACCAGCAGGAATGGAAGTTTGCAGCTGGGCGCAGGAGAGCATGCCTGCAATCCCAGCTACTTGGGAGGCTGAGGCAGGAGGATCACAAGTTTGAGGTCAGCCTCAGCAACTTCGAGACCTTTTACTATCTGGAAAAAAAAAGAAAGAAAGAAAAGAAAAGTGGAAGTTTGCATTGGTTTGGGGACTTTTCCAGGGCTATTTGGGCCTGACTGGGCGAGGGGCTTCCTCATCTATCAGCTCTGTAGCTGCAGGCAAGGCACTTAATGCCTTTTTGCCTCAGTTTCCTCCATGGAAAGATGGTCCTAAGCATCCCTAACTCACCTAGTCGTGGGACACACTCTCCATCATCAACAGTGTCTGCAGCCCTGGAGCTCCGGCTCAGGGGGGAACATCCGCCTTCACAGGTGTTCTGGGGCTGGTTCTTTGTTCAAAAGATCAAAGGAGACAGATCTAAGCTCAGATCCTGATTCCATTTTTTTTTCTTTTTCTTTTTTTGGGGCTGAGGATCAAAGTCAGGGTCTCACATATGGTAGGCAAGTGCTGTACCCTTGAGCCACATCCCCAGACCCCCTGATTTCTCATCTTTAACCAGCCCTTAGCCAAATCCCTTTGCATGTTTCAGCCTCAGTTTCCTCCTCAATCCAAGTTGACCCTGTTTTGTAAGGTAGTCAGGAGATTTCAACAAAATAATGTGTGTAACATGTGCTCTCTCCCTGGCTCTAGGGCTCTGCTTCTTCCCCAAAACTGCTACCCACACCAAGCATGTGGCTGCCTGGCACCCTCCTAAAGACTTCATATCCAACACTTTATTGAATCCTCACTGTAAATGGAGAGATCACTTTTCCCATCCCCATTTCAAAGATGAAGAAATTGAGCTCAGAGACGTCCAGTGACCCGACCAAGATCATAATGTTTGGAATAGATGGAGCAAGAATTGGAGTCCAGCCTGGCATGGTGGCATATACCTGTAATACCAGCGACTCAAGAGGCTGAGGCAGGAGGATCACAAGTTCAAAGCAAGCCTCAGCAACTTAGGGAGGACGTGAGCAACTTAGTGAGAAGCTGTCTCAAAATAAAAAAACAAAAAGGGCTGGGGATGTGGCTTAGTGGCTAAGCACCCCTGGTTTCAATCCCCAGTATTAAAAAAAAAAAAAAAAAAAAATTCAAGCCCAGGGAGACAGGCTTCGGATCTGTGCCCCACACCTCTTGCAGGAATTTGTCAGTTCCCAGAAGGTGAAACTCTAAAGTCAGCCCCAGCTGCCCGAAACTCAACCACAGGGAGCTGGCTCTTGGCCCCCTTGCTGGCTCTCTTCTTTCCTCTCAGCCTCACCCTGCCACCCCCATTTCCCTCCCTGGCCCTAGGGCTCTGCTTCTTCCCCAAACCTGCTCTACCACAATTCCTTCCAGGTTCCCTCATCTGTAAAATGGGGATAATAACAGTACCTGTCTCAGAAGTATGTTGTAAAGATCAGAAGAGATGCTTGAGGTACAGTGCTTGGAGCCTGGCACATGGCAGATTCTCAATGAATACAAGTGATCATCATCACTATCATTGTTTTAATAATGTCTCAGAAGTCCTGGGAAAGAGGCTCTGGATAAGCATTACCTACAGTTGATGGTTGAGGAAACTGAGGTTGAGAGGGTAGAGCAACAGCTGTCCACGTGCTCAACGAGGAAAGAGAGAGCAGGATTTTATTGGGGCCGCCTGATTTTCCGATTTCAGATCTCATTAACTTCTGCTACTCTCTGCTGGGCAGATGAGTGAACCATAATCAATATTTATTATTTACTTAATGTGTGCCAAGCCAGGCCCTGGGTGCTGAGGAGCATTCAGAGATCTGACCTAGACCCTTAAAGGAGCTCAGAACATGACAAACCAGGCATGGAAACAAAGCCTTGTTTGTTGACAGAATACACTAAGGGTCCAAAGAGGAGAAGAGGTACTCTAGCTGAGAGAGAAAAAGCAGGCATGGAAGGCTTCCTGGAGGAAGTGGGGTTTAGCCTGGCCACCAAGTACCAGTGAGATACGCAGACTAAAAGGGTCTGTACAGGGTAGATAAGGTCAGAGCTAGAGCAACAGCTGCCGATTCTTGAAGCCCCTTATGAACCGGTCCTGGGCCAAAAGCTTCACATGCATTATCTCATGAGATTTCCCCACACTCCCATGAGGTAAGTGGGATTAGAGATGAGAAAAACCAAGGTTTGGAGAATTTTTAAAACCTGCCTGGGGCCAGGCATGTGGCTCATGTCGGTAATCCCAGCAACTCAGGAGGCTGAGGCAGGAGGATTACAAATTCAAGGCCAGCCTGGGAAATTTAGCAAGACCCTGTCTCAAAATGAAAAGTTAAAAGGGCTGGGGATGTGGCTCAGTGGTAAAGCACCCCTGGGTTTAATCTGCAGTACCAGAACACAAACAAATCTTGCTTGGTGTCACACAGCTAGTAAAGCTGCAGGGCTTCAGTTTCAATCCAGACAAGCTGGCAACAAAGCCTGGGCCACCTCATCATCAGTGATCCGATGAGGTCCGGAGCTGGGAACAGACTCTGGAAGGTTTTGAATGTCAAGGCTCAGACTTTCCTACAAACCACACAGTAGATAGGCAGGAATCTGCAGATCTGGAATGAATGGCAGCTCTGGCACTCACTACCAAGGTCACTTTTGAGCCTCTCTGAACTGGAGAGCTGAGGACTGGAAATAGATGATCAACAATGAAAGGTTTAGAATGAGGGAGGGAGGCTCTAGTGACAAAAGGATTGTTTAGGAGAAACTTAGAGATGTGCAAGTATCTGCCAAGTGCTGGGTCCTCGGAATACAATTGAGCTTTTTTTTGGGGGGGGGGGTACTAGGGATTGGACTCAGGGGCACTCAACCACTGAGCCACATTCCTAGCCCTATTTTGTATTTGATTGAGAGACAGGGTCTCACTGAGTTGCTTAGGGCCTCATCATTGCTGAGGCTGGCATTGAACTCACGATCCTCCTGCCTCAGCCTCCTGAGTTGCTGGGATTACCACTGTGCCCAGCCTCAGAATACAATTGTGTACAAGACACAATCTGTACTCTGGACCCTCACTCCAGCTGTGCCTTTGGTGGAATAAACAGGACTCCAGAGCTGGATTGTCTGATTCCCCTGTCAGTTTTCAAATCAGTGAATCTCTCTGTATGACCTTGGGCATGTGACCTAGCTTCTCAGCCTCTCCACCTTTACCACAAAGATAATCATTGCTCTTCCCAGGATTGTTGGTGTAAATTAAATAAAACAACACATTTAACGGTCTAGCATGGTGCTTGGCATACAGTAGACACTCAGTAGATGTTAGTTTTCCCTATGAAGAGGCATAAATGTTGGGATCCATGTCTTGCCCCCCCCCCCATTCTGCCAATTAAAGTTACTGGTTCCTGGCTTTCATTTTAGCAGAAAGAGGGATATAAATGTATACAATACAGTCCAACCACACAAACTAACAAAGAGCCCTGTGTCCTGGGAAATGCACTGCAGGGTCTAGGCTCAGATCTGGACTCCAAGCCAAAACATTTTTCCCCATCCCCAGGGAACCCGGGCCCATTTCTCAATGCACTATGAGCTGCTCAGTCCTGTGCTGTGTGTCTGGTAACCGCCCTCAGTCTCAGTTTCGTGGGCTGCTGCAGCGGGCCTACAGGGACAGGAGCAGGTGTCGTGGCCCCTTTAAGCTGTAAAGCTCGTGTTGCAATCGCGGCTTCTAAGGTCGGTCCTTTCCGGGGGGCGGAGCCTGTGCGTGTTGCAGCAGCCAACCAAAGCGCCGCATTTTCCGCGGGAGATCTGAATTTCGCGGCACGCAGATTGGCGCTAAAAAAAAAGAGAGAAGAAAAAAGAAACTGAGAAAGGCTTGGGGACCAGAGAGCGAGCCGAGAGCGAGTCTGGGCTCTCAGGGCCCCTTCCGCGTCCGAGCACACCGCGTCTCTGGTCGAGCCCGTAGGCACCCGAGGCTTCTCCCCGGAGCGGGCCAGACCCCAGGCGCTCCAAGGCCTTCGGGTCGCGGGGCAGTCCCGGGAGGCGGCCGCGTTCGGGGCGGGACAGCTCCTGGTAGTGCCACCGCCGCCAGGCGGTCTCCAAGCGGCGATCTCCAAGCGCTGCTCGGCCTTGGGCCAGGAGGGGAGGGTCCGGCCTTGCCCGGTAGACGTCCATTGGCGGCTTCCCCCGGCCTCCGCGCCATGCCGCCGGCTGTGTGAGCCGCTGCGGGCTCCAGAGCCCCCAGGTGCCCGCGGGCGCGCCAGGGCCGTTGGGTAGGGGGCGCCGCACTCGCCATGCTGCGCGGGCCCCGGGCCCTGGCTCCGGCCGCTGCGCAGCCCGCAAAGGGGGTGCCCTCTTTGAGCCCCACGGAGCTGTGGCCGCCCGGCCTCAGCAGCCCCCAACTCTGCCGGGCCACCACCACCTACCACACCTCGCTGTACCCGCAGACGGTGCCTCCTGCCGCGGCACCTAGCACCTGCCTCGACGCCACTCCCCACGGACCCGAGGGCCAAGTTGTGCGATGCGTGCCGGCAGGCCGGCTGCCGGTAATGCTGGGGACCCCCACTGCTTCTCCCTGTGCTTTCTGGGTGGGGAAAAGGAGGGAGGAGCTCCTGAGATTCAGTTTTGAGCGAAGCAGGTTGAATTTGGGGGAGGGAGAGATGAACTCTGTTTCCAGAATTTTTTTTGCCCCTAATAACTGAGGGGGAAAAAAACAACCCCATCATTTTCGGAGTTCGGATGAAATCGTCTTATCCACTGTCGTGGGGTGTGCTGAGCACTAAATTGGGAGTCTGGAGACCCAATCCAATGTCCCTAGTGCACTGGGTGACTGGAGAAGTAACTCCACAAGGCACCCAACATTGCCACTGTTCATTCATTTCTTTATTGTACTGGGCACCTGCTACTTGTCCTCAGGGCTTGGCCTGGGGATACCTTGGGGACTTAAGGCAGGAGTACAAGTCTGGTGGCTCTCTCAGACCCAGTCTGGCTTGGACAGACTCCAGACTGTCCCTCCAGCCAACTCCTTCCCAGGTATATGCCCTAGGTCTTTCCCCAGTCTTTGCTCCCAGATAGGCAGTGGCAGATGCAAATGCAGGCAGCCCCCAGGGTTCCTGTTCAGCTGGGCTATGCCCTCATGTCCCTGCTCGAGGCCAGGGAGGGTCCAAAGTATGGTGGCATCCTGCAGCATGGGGTGTGTTTGTGGGAGTGGAATTCCTGGAGCCGAAACAACCTTAGTCTGGGGGTGGAGTGGGAAAGGGCCTGGGGGACTGGTGACAGGGCGGGGTTAGGGGAGCCTGTTTTTTTAGTCCTGACTGTCACTAATTCACCGTGTGTATTTGAGTCTGGGCCTCAGTTTCCTCTTCTTGAAAATGCATGTGTGCCTGTAGTAGCTCTGGGGCCAGCTCACCTTGGGTCACTTTTGGTTTTAGAAGCTTGCTCCAGGGAGGGAAAGTGGGGGTGTTGTAGTTGGCTTAGTTGTGGTTGTAATAAGTTTGGGTGTCCCCCACTCCCAGGCCTCTGGTGAGAGCTGTGCCAATCAGCAAGCATGGATCCCTGGCCATCTCTTACTGTAGGAAGAGTCCCAATTCCTGCTACTGGAATCAGGCTTGGCTTTGCCTCCCCAGAACCCCTTCCTGCCCGTTAGTTCCAACTAGGAGGGCAGGAAGCAGGTATGCTATCATCCTCACTTTATAGGTCAAGCACCTGAGAATATCTTTCAATGTCTTGTGTTCAGTATTTTATACTTTAAAATATTCTTGTAGCCTATGAAGTAAGTGGGATTAGTAGCTCCATGCTACAGGGGAAACTGAGGGTCAGAGAGGGGATGTGACCTGTCCAAGGTCATAGAGGGAGATTGCGTAGAGTGACCTGACCCACAAGTCATCTTCCTATACAGCCTTGACTTTCTCCAGTACTACCAGAATTAGATAGAAGGGCCAGTCTCTCCTCTGGCCAGCTGCTTTCAAACTCAGAGTTTCAGTAACAGCTGTGGTTTTGAACTACTTTGAATGCTCCCAGAGGATTCCAGACTGCATCTGTCTGAAACTCCCTCCAGGAGGGGCTCAGTGATCTTGGCAAGGACAGCTCTCTTTTATTCAATGCCTCTCATATGCCAGATACTGCTTGGCACTCTTCAAAATCATCATCTTGGTCAAGATACCCAGGATGAGGCACCTTGAAGGTAAGGAAATTGAGCAGAGTAGTGAAGTCACTTGCCCAAGTTACGAGCCAAGGAGTCGGGGAGTCTGCTTACATAGATACCTCTAGAGGCCTGCCAGGTCCAGAGCCCCCTCTCCTGTGGGTTCCCAGTTGCCCAGGGCCTCAGCCCCATAGGCAGGCCTGCCCCCTGCTTACTTATTTTACAAGGGTGTGACCCGAAGCAGCTCCAAACCCAACCCTGGGTGTGGCTGCCTGCTTTGTGGCCAGGCTGCAAAGTGCAGGGTGAGCAGGATTTGTTGGGGAGCTGTCCTTTAAAGGGTTGGCAACCAAGATGGAGGGCAGGATGAAGGCTAGACCCCAGGTCTGCCTGTTCCCTGTGCAGTGTTCTTGCCACCACTTGGAGAAGACTCAGGAGATAGTCCTTCATCGAGTCCCTCCTCTGGCTAGGCACGTGATATTCTTCTGTTTCTGCTCTTCAGGGACCTAGGGGGATTCTGTAAGATTCTGCAATGGTTCTCTGGTCGTTTTGTCTATATTTTTCAAATTTCCTCTGAGAGCCGTAAAAGAAAATAAACTTTTTATTTATTTACTTTTTGAGGTGGTCATGGGGTCTGGCTATGTTGCCTAGGCTGGCCTTGAACTCCTAGGCCCAGGCAATTCTCCTGCCTCAGCCTCCTGAGTAGCTGGGACAATGGGTGTGTGCCATGCTGCAAAGGCTGAAAACAAACCTTTTATTGAGCTGCACAAAGCAGATCAGAAGGGGAGAGGTAGGCTCAGAGGGGTGAGGCCATGACACCCTAAGTCCCCATCTGTCTAGCTACCAGGTGGCACTGATGGGGGCTGAAAGTGAGGCTCAGCCCCTTACATGTGCTTCTGCGCCTCACTGTCTAACTGAGGGCTTGGGAGAGACTTGGCTCCACTCTGTGTGACCTTGGGCAAGTCACTTCCCCTTCTGAGCCTGAGTTTCCTTTCCTTGATGCCAGTAAGAGGCTTGGCCTGGGGCTTCCGGTAGGTCGCTGTGTTGCTTCCTATAGGTCACTATGTCTTCTCTCTGAGGTTTGGCAGGATGTATTTGAATTCTAACCAGGTTAAAGGGGCTGTCAAAGATGTTGAAGTAGGAACCTTGCTGGCCTCTGGGTGTGCTCACAGACCTTTGCTTTCCTTGGCCCCTCACTGCTATCTCTTTCAGCTCACCCTTGAACTTGGCCCTTGCTGGTACCTTAGTGCCGGCAGCTGCCCTGGGTGAGCACTGGCCTGAGCAGGCAGAGCGCTTTTGCTGCACCCTCTCGCTCACTCCTCAGTAGAGGTGGAGTGGACTGTCTCCATTTTACAGGTGGCCCAAGAGGCCAACTGACCCTGTAGCTCACCCAGCTAATAAGGGGGAGGCCGGGCTGTACACCAGGTTGGTGTGCCCCAGGCCTGTGATCAGCCTCTCTCTGGGATTATCCTCTGTCACCTCAGTTCTGCAGGCTCAGCCCAGTCACATGCTGACTTCTGGGCAGTGCCTATAGGTGTCAGGGAGGTGTCCCAGGGTGGGGGGCATGGCTGCTTAAGGACCCTGGGAGTAAGGATTATGGTCAGGGGGATTAAGAGAAGGGAGGGGGCCCGTGTGTGTGTGTGTGAGAGAGAGAGAGAGAGAGAGAGAGGTGGGGGCCAGCTATGCCGGCCTTGGCCCCATTCCAGCAAACCTGGGAGAATGTATGTGGCATTAAGCTGACGCAGCCTTGCACAGCCCTGGGGTCAGACAGACCTGGTTTGAACCCTGACTCTGCCTTTGTCTGTGTGAGCATGGGCACGTGCCTTAACCCTTGAGCCCACTGTCTGCCAAAGTGCCAGTCCCAGTGTTGCAGAGCTGCGGGAGCATGTGCCCAGCCCCGTGAAGGTCTCCTGTTCAGGGTCCTCTCTGCCACCTCTGGCTGTGCAGGGGTTGAGCTTCTGGTGGGGGAGGCTCTGGGCTGCCCCGGCTCCGCCTCTCTCCCTGACCTTCATATTCCTTACGAGGGATAGATGAAGGTCCTGGGGTGGACAACCTTGACCGGCTGGACAAAGGCCTCAGAGCTCACCAGCCTCAAGTCCTTCAGCCATGAAGTGGGGACCAGTGGTGTTGGGAAGGTCTACTGAAGTGGATGTCGAGGCTTGGCTCAGGGAATGGGCAGTGCTTGGGTCTTTCTCTATGACAGGATGGGGCTAGATTGTAGAAATTTACCAGTTGAGAGGCAGATAAGGAATATTCAAGAGAGGCTTTGAGAGGAATGAGCAGGGAGGTGTCTGGGTTATGTCCGGGCCTGGGCAGGGGTGGGTGAGAGAAGGGTCACATCCAGGCTCCTCCAACCAAGGAGCAGAGTTCCTCCACTCAGTCCAGGAGGACTTCCTGGAGTGAAGGTCTAATGGAGGAGGCAGGAGGAGCTGTCACCCTACCCCACCCCCCACACACCTGTCGGCCCAGCTGTGCTCAGCAGCGGTTAGAAGACTCAGTCAGCCCTGCTGAGCATGACCTCACCACTAAGTGTTAAATTAAGCCCTTAAGTCAAGTTGGGGTGACTCGGGACAGGGGAGGAAGGAAATGGGCCCAATGGCCCCCTGAACTTTTGTCAAGGAAGATGGTGAGCTTGAATTTTAGCTGTGGGACTGTGTATTTCCTGAATGCCTACTGTGTGCTGAGCCACAGACTGAGAATTTTACAGATGATTCCTTCTCAGTCTTTACAATAGCCCTGGAGATATTTTCTGCCGCATTTTGCAGAGGAAGAAACCGAAGCTCCTAGAAGCAGAGCATTTTCCCAGGTCACACAGTGAGCCTGAGAGGAGCGGGAGACTCCAGCTGGCTCTCTGACCTGTGTCCCAGTGCCCCAGTGCCCCTGCCCTGCCCCTGCCCAGCCCTAACCAGAAAGGAGGCCCTTTCCGGGCTGTGAGGCTCTGGGCCGGGTTGGGGCCAGTCGTAAGGAGCAGATGGGTCTGCGGTTTGATTTCCCCAGCAGGTGTTTCCCAAGCTTGGTGGGGGATGGGGAGGGGCAGCAGGGGCCTCAGCTGCCTGTCCTTAAGACACTGGGGAAGGCTTATTGTCTGCTTCTCAGCAAAGAAAGAATAGCTGAATGTCTCTTGAGGGGACTCTGGATCCCTCAAGCCAGAGCCTGATCATGAGGGTGGGGTGTGTTTGCACTGTTTCCCAGTGTGGGTGCCTCCCTGGGGTGGGGCACCAAGCCAGGAAGTCCCTAGGGTCTGGGCGGATGCTAGGCCACACCCCGATAAGGACCAGCTGTGGGGCTGTGATGGGCACCAGCTGGCTGGGTCAGCTGTTTTTTGCAGAGGGGCTGGTCCCCAACCTGATGTGGATGTGGTTTAGGCCTCACCTACTACTTCCTCCTTTTATGTCTTCTGGGCCTAGGGTTGGGAGTAGAGGCAGCCTTGGGGCCACAGTGGTTAGGAACCCTGAGCCTCTGGCCACACAGGATTTGGTAGGGCCTCCAGTGCCTGAGCCTCAGAGATGGGATTTTCTTTTCTTTTTTTTGGGGGGGGGGAGGGTATGAAATTGAACCCAGGAGCACTTAACCATTGGATCCTTTTTATTTTATTTTTTTAGTATTATTTTTTTAGTATTTATTTTTTAGTTATCGGCGGACACAACATCTTTGTCTGTATGTGGTGCTGAGGATCGAACCTGGGCTGCACGCATGCCAGGCGAGCGCACTACCGCTTGAGCCACATCCTCAGCCCCTTTATTTATTTTGAGACAGGGTTTTACTCACTTGCTTGGGGACTTGCTAAATTTCGGAGGCTGGCTTTGAACTTGTGATCTTCCTGCCTCAGCCTCCCGAACTGCTGGGATTACAGGTGTCTGCTACCATGCCCAGCTCAAGAGTGGGATTTTTATTTGCCCTCAGGAAACAGGACATCCCCCTTCTGAACAATTACCTTTCAGGTCATTGATATTTCCTTACCAGTGAGTGTGGCCATGCTGCACCAGGACTCTAGCAAACTGGAGGTAGCTGCTAGTGGCCTCTGCACCTTAGCCCCAGGTCAGGGAAAGTCTAAAGAAAGGCTGATTCTTACTGCACCTCTCTCCCTGTCTCTCCAAGGCCAAAAGGAAGCTGGACCTGGAGGGAATCGGGAGGCCAGTGGTTCCGGAATTCCGGACTCCCAAGGGGAAGTGCATTCGAGTGGATGGCCTCCCCAGCCCCAAAAGTAAGAGCTCCCGATGGGCATCTCAGGGTGGGGTGGGGGGGCAGAGGGCAGCTACCTTCCCCAAATCATCAGGAGCAATATTTGCATTTTCCGGTTTATCAAGGTTTCCTGTGTGTTCTCCACTTGATCCTGCCTAAGGCAACTTGAGATTCAGAGAGCTCAAGTGACTTGCCCAGGGTTACACAGCTAGTAAGCAGAATCAGGACTAAAGTCAATGGAAGTCCTGGCACTGCTTCCACACCACATACTGTTCCCTTGTGCCAAATGGGATGCCCGATGCTTTGAGAGACTGCTATTTTTTTAAAAGTTTTTGTATTTAGCCCGGCGTGGTGATGCATGCCTGTAATCCTAGTGGCACTGGAGGCTGAAGGCAGGAGGGCTAAATATGATTCAAGGGGACATGAAGCTTGGATCAATCTAGCCTCTGCCACCTATGAGGTTTCTTTTGTGTTTGTTTTTGGGTACTGGGGATTGAACTTAGCGGCACTCCACCACAGCCCCAGCCCTATTTTGTATTTGATTTAAGAGACAGGGTCCCACTGAGATGCTTAGCACCTCACTTTTGCTGAGGCTGGCTTTGAACTTGCAATCCTCCTGCCTCAACCTCCCAAACTGCCTGGATTATAGGTGTGCATCACTGCACCTGGCTTGGGTTTTTTGTTTTGGTACTGGGGATTGAGCCCAGGGACACTTTACTACTGAGCTGCATCCCCAGCCATTTTTTTTTTTTAATATTTTTTATTTTGAGACAGGTCTTGTTAAGTTGTTTAGGGTCTCGCTTAATTCTGAGGCTGGCCTCGAACCTGTAATCCTCCTTCCTGAGCCTCCCGAGTTTCTGGGATTACAGGCATGCACCACTGTGCCTGGCTACCGGTAAAGTTTTTAAGATCCTGAGAGTGCCCAGATGGAGACTTCCAAAAGCTAAATTAGAGGGGATTTCAGTCTCTTGAGATTTCAGTGCATAGTCTTGTTAAATTGGCATTTTAAGCAAGTGTTTGTGAGAAATACTAGTTTTTCCAGAGAAATAATGAAAAAGGTATGTAACTAGGTGTGTGTTAGTCAGCTTTTTGTCACTGTGACCAAAATACCCAACAAAAACAATTTAAGGGAGGAAAAATTTATTCTGGGCTCATGGTTTCAGAGGTTCAGTCTATGGTCAGCCCACTCCATTGCTCTGAACCCGAGGTCAGGCAGAACATCAGGGCAGAAGGGTGTGGTGGAAGGGCACTGCCTGGCTCATGACAACCAGGAAGCAACTAGAGAGAAAGGGGAAGTGGCCACAGGGAAGGTGAACCCTTCTAGGATGTGCTCCCCGTGCCCCACCTCCTTCAACCACACCCTGCCTACCTACAATTACCACCCAGTTAGTCTCTTCAAACTGGGATGGACCGATTGGGTTACAGGTCTCACAAGCTAATCATTTCACATGTGAATATTCCTGCATTAACACAGGAGCTTTGGGGGGACACCTCATATCCATACCATCATAAGGTGGGTCATGTGAGGAATCTGAGAATCCAGGCAGGGCTCTAACTTGACTGGTCACTCTTCTTCTGTGAACCTTAGTCATCTTATCTGTAAAATGAGATATTACTAGATCAGGAATGATGTGAAAGGTTCCTCTTCAATTGATTGGTAGAGGCTGCCCAGAGCACTGTATTGAAGGATTCTAAATTCAGCAGGATTAGTGAAAAACTGTGCTGACCAATTAGCGATGTCTGCCATGAGCACAAAACCTACTAAAACAGTCTGTATGCCAAACACGTGCTACCTGTGCATTAAAGAATTCTGCAGTCCCCTTCCCCAGGAATCTGAGGCTCTCTAAAATTCAGGTTCCAGAACTAGTTTGACCACTCTCTTGCTATGTGACTTGTAAGTCACTTGATTGCAAAAGGCCCCTTATGGTTTAAGATGCTGCGGCTGAGATATGGTCTTGTGACATCTATTTCATTGAGAAAGGGATTTTTTTTTTCCATGAATTGCCCTATTTGGTGTTATATGACTGATTCCCTCAGATAACCACTGGGCTACCCATGGAAAGAGAAGGCCAATGTGTGTCTATAAAAATGATCTCAAAGGGCTGGGGTTGTGGCTCAGTGATAGAGCGCTTGCCTAGTATGTGTGAGGCACTGGGTTCGATTCTCAGCACTGCATATAAATAAATAAAATAAAGGTCCATTGACAACTAAAAAAATATTTTTAAAAAATGTTCTCAAAGTCAGGTTTGTCTCCAGGCACAGTGGCACTTGCCTGTAATCCCAGTGACTTTGAAGACTGAGGCAAGAGGATTGCAAGTTTGAGGCCAGCCTCAGCAAATTAGGGAGACTGTGTTTCAAAATACAAGAAGGACTGGTGCCAGGCGTGCTGTAATCCCAACAGCTTGGGAGGCTGAGATAGGAGTATCGCAAGTTCAAAGCCAGCCTCAGCAACAGTGAGGTGCTATGCAACTCAGTGAGACCCTGTCTCTAAATAAAATACAAAATAGGGGGGTAAGAAAAAAAGAAGGACTGGGGTGTTGCTTAGTGGTAAAGCACTCTGGCTTTACTCCCCAATACTGAGAAGGAAAAGAAAAAGAACCCCAACAAATTCAGGTTTGCCATTCTCTCCCTACAGTAAATTTAAATTCTTGGCTTAACTGGTAGGATAGGGTAATGGTTAGGAAGGAAGATTGGAGCCAAACTGCCTGCATTAGAATTCCAGCTTCTCCACTTTCTAGCTCAGGGAGCTGGTGACTTAACCTGTTGGTGTCTTTGTTTTCTCGTCTACATCATGGGGATCCGTGCACACCAACCTGATGTGTCCTAAGGATTACCTGTATTCACGTATGGAAAGTGCTGGCCACAGTGACCTGCACATAGCAAGCAGCCGTAGTTGACACAGCTGCCCTGAGCTGTGGTGGAAAGGGGCTCTTCCAGTCTGGACAGTTCCCCCTGATACCTACTATTTTGCTAGGTATCAGTTTCCCTGCCTGAACGAGAGCGGTGAACAAGTCGCTACCTCACAGTGTGCTGTGGACTGGAAAGTGGGTGACAGAGGGTGGTACTTAGTGGGTGCAGATCGGTGGAGAGTCCCCAGGCTGGTCCTCCCGGAGCTGTGAGTGGGCCTCTCTCCTTCTCAGCCCCCAAGTCCCCCGGGGAGAAGACTCGGTATGACACATCGCTGGGGCTTCTCACGAAGAAGTTCATTTACCTCCTGAGCGAGTCTGAGGATGGGGTCCTGGACCTGAACTGGGCTGCTGAGGTGCTGGATGTGCAGAAGCGGCGCATCTACGACATCACCAACGTGCTGGAGGGCATCCAGCTCATCCGCAAGAAGGCCAAGAACAACATCCAGTGGGTGTGAGTGCCTGGGCCGGGCGGGTCAGCACCGTCCAGAGGGTACACTGCAGTGGGCGGAGCCAGGGGCAATAGCCAATGGGTGTGATTATCAGGGGGGGCTGAAAGGAGCATCCAATGGGCGCAAGGGCAGGTTAACATGTTAGGGGCGGAGCCAAAGTGTCTGAGCGCGGGATGGAAGAGCGCTAGTGCTTGCTGGAGTGATAGAATAAGGGTGGGGACAGTGGAGAAAGATTGCTAGGAGGTGTAAAGGTCTGCAAGGACCCCAGACCCTTCCTTGTGTCAGGGATATCAAGATTCCCACCTCTTAGTTCGGGAAAGTCCCCTGGGCGCTGAGTAGGCGTAACCCACTTTGCTCTTCCCAGTCTGTAAGGCCTTAAAGGACAGACCTGCAGCCCCTGGCGTGAACCCTAAGAAAGCCCTAGCAGGGGCGGCAGGACTGAGGCCACTCCAGTTCATTTGGGAAAGGCTGGAGCACAGGGATGGACAGAATGGAGCGCTCTCCAAAACTGGCAATCAGGCCTTCACTTGTTCTCCCTCGCCCATCCTCAAGCCTCGAGTTCCAATCCACAGCCGTTCCCTGGGAGTGTGCATGACCGCTAATGTGCACAGCCCAGGGGGACACCCTTGCTGGCTATGTGACCAGCCTTGTCCTGGAGTTTTGCCCACTCCGCTGGTGCAGCTCCGTGCAGCTCTGGGGTTGGGGCTCCCTGGATGGGGTTGATACTGACACTGGAGACTGCTCTGTTCCCAGAGGCAGGGGACTGTTTGAAGACCCCACTCGACCTGCGAAGCAGCAGCAGCTTGGGCAGGAGCTGAAGGAGCTGATGAGCAAGGAGCAGGCGTTGGACCAGCTCATCCAGAGCTGCTCCCAGAGCTTCAAGCACCTGACCGAGGATAAAGCCAACAAGAGATATCCTGTTTGCGGTGGGAAGGGGTCGGGCTGCCTGTTGACAGCTGTTCAGGTGTTGCAGCACCTCCCTGCAGGGATTGATTCTGTCGTCCTAGGGGTTCCATAGATCTGTTTCTTCCTTTCTTAGGCTTTCTTCTCGAGCCTATAAAAATTACTTTCTCATTAGAAATAAGCCAAGTGGGGCTGGGGTTGTGGCTCAGCGGTAGAGCGCTTGCCTAGCAGGTCCAAGGCCCTGGGTTCGATCCTCAGCACCGCATAAAGATAAATAGAGATATTGTGTCCAACTTAAAAAAAAAAATAAGCCAAGTGCATTTCTAAGTTGCTGATCCTGGCCTGGAACTCGGTGATCCTTCTGCCTCAGTCTCCCAAGTAGATGGGGCCACAGGCAGGAACCACCATACCAGCTAGTACATTCCTTTGAGTCTAGAAAACAGAAGTGAGCTTCCACCTTCATGTAGCCATTGTTCCTTCACTCTTGAGCTGTGTGTGTTACTTCAGCAGTTGTGTGCCCCTGTACATTGTACGTGTTATCTAGGTTTTCTCCACTTGGTATATCTATTACCATAGATATCTTTCTATGTTACATATCCTTCCTAAACTGTTTGGCTGACCCATGTGAAACCTTTGGTATTTGACCACTTTTTAATCTTTGAAGAAGAAATTTCATATGGTTCAACTTATTTATTTAGGAACTGGGGAATTGAACGCAGGGCTACTCTACCACTGAACTACATCCCCGGTTCTTTTTAATTTTATGTTTTGATTTGTTTTGGTTTGGGTACTGGAGATTGAACCCAGGGCCTTGCGCATGCAAGGCAAGCACTCTACCAACTGGGTTATATCCCCAGACCCTTAATTTTTTGTTTTGAGATGGAGTCTTATTAAGTGGCTTAGGGCCTCACTAAGTTGCTGAGGCCGGCCTTGAACTTGTGATCCTCCTGCCTCAACCTGGAATCACCTGGGATAAAGTAGCATTTTAAGATGATTTTTTTTTTCTTCTCTCCATTTGCTTTCTAATGGGATTCAGGGTGGCTTGTGATATTGAAGAGCAGAGGATGCTTTTGAGGTATTTCTGAGATGTTTAAAGAGTTTTGAGAAGGTGATTTTTGGAGGCTTTGGAGAGGTGGGTGGAGGCCCTGACTGGGGGACTGGAGGTGTGACTTCTGACCAGGCAGTTACTTTTCTTGACTCTCCCTGCCCCTACACTGGCCTATGTGACCTACCAGGACATCCGCGCCGTGGGCAACTTTAAGGAACAGACGGTGATCGCTGTCAAAGCCCCTCCACAGACGCGGCTGGAGGTGCCCGACAAGGCTGAGGTGAGAGGGCGAGCATGCGATGAAGAGCCAAGTGGGACGGCCCAGGCGGCTCTCTGGACTCTGTCCCTGGCACTGCCCAGCCCCAAGTTATGCTGCTCCATGCTGGTGCCCACAGCAGTATTGGTAGCCTCCAAGCTGGGGCAGAAATGGCAGAAGCTGGAAAGGGCAACAGAGACAGAATTCTAGCCTGAGGAAATCTGTCCCTCCAGAGGCTCTGTTCTGTCTGCAGCCCACCTGCCCTGGGTTCCTCCTCATATGCATGTGTGGGCCCACATGCCACCATGTTAGTACTCACAAAAATTCTTTCCTGCGGACTGTGTGCTCCCAGGTTCAAGATTAAAATTTCTGTGTGTGTGTGTGTGTGTCTTGGAGATTGAACCCAGGGGTGCTTTACCACTGAGCCACGTTCCCAACACTTTTTAAAATTTTGAGACAGGGTCTCACTAAGTTGCTGAGACTGGCCTTGAACTTGCTTGCATTCCTCCTGCCTCAGCCTCCTGAGTAGCTGGGATTACAGATGTGCACCACGGTGCCTGGCAAGATCAAAATTCTTAACTCTCCCTATGAGGTATCTGATGCCCTGACCCCAGCTGACCTGCCAATCTCGGCTTCCATGCCTGCCCCATCTGCCTTTGCTTTGGCCACAGTGACTTATGAGCAGTTTCCTACCACACAAAGCACATCTTTATGCAAGACCTTCACACGTGCCATTCTCTGCAGCTGCAGTGCTCCTCTCTCTGCCTGGTTTTCTGCTACTTATCCTCAGGTCTCAGCTTGAACATGAGTCACTTCCTTGAGGAAGTGTTCCCTGGTCACCCTCTGACCTCATAGCCGCCTGTGCTTTCCCCAAACACTCACTCTCCATTCCCTGGGAGGTATCTGGCATGATGGCATGATCGCCTCCTGCTTCGTCTGTTAGAGTGTAGGCTTCATGAGAGAACAGTTTGTATGCCTTGTGTCTGCAGCCCAGGGTCTGGCACATACGGAGGGCTCTACAAGGGATTTGATTGAAGGAAGAAGTGGAGGCTATAGGGTTGATTAAGGCCTCATTCCTCCCTTGGAGGAGCTCAGGACCTCGTGGGGAAGAGACTCAAGCAAACAGTGGTGCTGTCATTTGTAACTGAAGATGGGCTTCAAGGGCAGAATGTTCAGAGGAAGCATCCTGGGGGGTGACAGTTGAACTGGGTCTTAAAGACTAAGCAGGTTTTGGAGACTGACCATGTGCCTGAATAGAGTGTGTAGACACTCACAGGTTTTGTTTTTGTTTGTTTTTATTATATTTTTTACTTGTAGATGGGACACAATACCTTTGTCTTTATTTGTTTGTTTGTTTTTAATGTGGTGCTGAGAATCAAACCCCGTGCCCCACAAATGCTGGGCAAGTGCTCAGCCACTGAGCCACAACCCCCAGCCCGACACCCACAGGTTTTGTTGCAGGTGTGTGGTGGGGAAGGGCTGAGGCCTCGTGGCAGGACTGTGTCACTCTGCCTTTCCACGCTGCATCACAAGCTCAGCCACTTGAGCTAGGGAAGGGTGCTCCCCAAAACCACATGACCTGAGGCTGGGGAGGGGGATTTCCCAAAGGAAAGCCAAGGTGCTCTTCCTGAAAACAGACCTGGGGTCTGACAGCCAGAACAGCGCCGCCCGCCGCAGGCCAGGCAGGGTGCACGTGGAGCCCGGAGTTTGAGCTTCCGCACATGGACAGTGGCAGCCACATGTGTCCCTGCAGTCACACCAACCCATACATCAGTGTCCAGCTGCCCAGGGCCATGAGCTGCCTTCTCTTCCTCCTCCAGGAGAACCTGCAGATATATCTGAAGAGCACCCAAGGGCCCATTGAAGTCTACCTGTGCCCGGAGGAGGTGCAGGAGCCGGAGAGTCCTGCCAAGGAGCCCCTCCCCTGCACCTCCGCCCTCAGCCCCAGCCCTGACTGTGCCCAGCCCAGCAGCAGCACTGACCCTGCCATCTTGGAGCTTGAGCCATCCTCAGGTAGGGCCCTCTGCGCAGAGAGACGGAGGTGGGGGAGCAGCTGGCCTTGGTCTCTTCTTCCACGTCTGCCTTTGTTGGATGCCCATTCTCTCCAGCAGCTGGGGGTTGGGTTGCCTCCCCAACATATGTGCACTGCACTTTGTGCTGAGGAAGCACCGGGGCACCACTCACTGGGGAGCCAGTGCTGTTCCCAGGCCCAGGAGGGCTTGGATCTGAACCCAGCTCTGCTGCTTTCCAGCTGTATGCATTGGGCAAGTTATTGAAGCTCTGTTGGCCTTGACTTCATCATCTGTAAGAAGTTGGGCACAAGAATTAATGACAGCTAGTTCCTGGGGCCAGCCCAGGGCTCTCTCCGCAGGCAGAGAGTCAGTCAAGGAAGAGGCCCTTGGCTGGAGGGGCTCACCCTTGACTGGAAGGTGAGAGGTGCAGTTGGTGACACTGATGGGACATTTCCAGGGAGCAGAGAGAGAGGGGAAATCCCCCGGAGGGTGGAAGGCCTCAGATGCGGAGCCAGAAAAGGGCCCTGTTGCAGGATGGCTTTTGTGTTACTGGCGCACACAGCCGGCTGGACCGCCAGGATTCCTCAGGGCCATGTGAGCCAGTGGTTTACTGTTTGTTTTCTTAGGAGAATTCCTTCAGGTAGAACCCTAGGGTTTCAATAAAGGCAGAGCTAGAACTGGTCTGATGGGCATCTGGTGGGGTGTCCTGCAGAATGCAGGTTGGATTCCATTTCTCTAACTCTAAGCTTGACAGACTATTGCCTGCAGATCAGATCTGGCCTGCTGATATATGACCCATGAGCTAAGAATATTTTTTATTTTTTTTCTTGTGATGCTGGGGATCAACCCCAGGGCCCTGTGCAAACTAGGCAAATGCTGTACTGCCTAGCTATATTCCCAGTGTTAACATTTTTAGAGTTGGGGAGGTACAACTGCGTTACAGAGACACAAGTGTCCTGAAAAGCCTAAAATGCTATCCAGTCCTGTAGAAAGTTTACTGACCCTGATCTATCAACCCTTCATTTTAGACGTGAGTAAACTAAGGCCCAGAGAGAGCAAGTGGTTTCCCTAAGGTCACACAGCAAGTTGATGGCAGAAATGAGACAAGAGCCATACTCTCACCTCTTCTCTAATGATCTCCCTTCTGTTTGTTGGCCTTGTCCGGGAGCCAGGCTTCTCCGCATGCCGGCCATCTGTTCCTCTGGGCACCTCCCCAGTGCCTATCTCCTACCCCAGGCTCGTGCCCCACCCTGTCTTCCCTCCTCCTGTTCTGCCTTCTCACTTGTCTGTTGGCATGCGCACAGTTCCCCAAAGGGAGAACCACCTGAGTGGTACAGCAGTGTCCCCCGAGACCCTGTGTAGAGGCGATGACCCCACAGTGTAAGGAAGGGCAAAGCTTTGACCTCAGTTCACAGGTCAAGATCTCAGGAGTCAAGGCTCACGGAGCACAGCCGGGGAGCCAGTCCTACTCCAGGTGGCGTGCAATGGCTACCCCTCACCTTGTCACCTGGCCTCATAGTCCTGTCCCTGTGAAGGTTGGAGGAGGAACACACACAGTCCGGGTTCTGTCCTGAAGTGGAGTCATTTTGAGGGCTCAGCACCAGAGGCCAGAACCAAAGCGGAGGCCACAGCAATGTTGGCTCTTGGGTCCTGGCCCTGTTCTGTCACCCCCAGGGGGAACTGCCAACCCTCTGCAGCCTCCGTGACCCTCATCTTAGAAGGGGTGGGACAAGAGTTGCTCCTAAGGCCCCTCCAGGCTCTGACGCTCTGAGGAAAACCTCCAGGTAGCTGACGACACAGGGTCGGAGGCTGGGAGATTTGGGTTTGAGGCGGTCCCTCACCTCTGAGTGACTTGGTTCCTGTGGGAGAGTCACTTTAACTTCTCCAAGCCTCGGTTTCCAATCTCTGAAATAAGGACGCTTAAAATTCCCTCGGGGCCAGCTCTGGTGTCGTGCACCTGTGGCCCCAGCTTCTTGGGAGGCTGAGGTGGGAGGACTGCTTGAGCCTGGTGGTTTGGGCCAGCCTGGGCAGCACAGCACAACTCTGTCGCAAAACAGAAGAAACAAGGCCTGGCATGGTGGGGCACGCCTGTAATCCCGGGACACACCTAGGAAGGAGCCAGGTCCCACCTGTGACACAGATGTCCCCACGTCTTATCTCAGTTACTGCTTCTAGTAAGAGGTATGGCTGGGGTCTGAGCCCACGTCGTTCTTGTTCCCAAGCCAGGCTTCTTCCTGTAAGAGCCCCAGTGGGCTGAACAGATGTTGGGGTTTGTCTGTGGGTCTTCCTTCTTTCTTTCCTTCCAACCTGGGGATTGAACCGGGGAGCCCTTCCACTGGGCTCCTTCCCCAGCCCTGTGTACTTTTTATTTGGAGACAGGGTCTCTCTAAGTGGCCAGAGCTGGTCCTCCTCCCTCAGCCTCCACGTAGCTGGGATTACAGGTGTGCACCCTGTCAATTTTTTTAATTCAGATTTTATTGACTTCTCTGGGCCTGGTTTCCTCATCTGAAGTAGAGGTGACAGCATTGCCTCCTTCAGGGATGCGTGGGTGTCGGAGGAGGTGGGACTCACCGTGCCTCACCTGGAGAGCGGAGCAGGCCACCTGCAGGCCACCGCCTGGGCTTTCTGTAGGCCGTTGTTCCTCAGCGCCCTGCATTCCACCGTCTCCCCCTCATTTCACGGAGGATATGTAGTCACTGTCCTCCACTTTAGAGGTGAGAAATTGGAGGCTCAGAACCATACAGTCACTTGCCCAGATCACCCAGCCACTTAGAGGTGGGTCACGGTCTGCCCACGGTGCTGTGGTGTTTCCAAAGCTGACTTGGTCCGACCTTAAGGGATGACCGCGATGGCGCGGTTCTGAGATCAGACTCTGTTTGACAGGCAGTTTCAGGGGCCCCATTCCACATCCCTGTGTAGGAAATCACCGTCCTCCCTGAGAGGACACAGACGAGGTGTGCCAGGAAGATGGCCAGTGTGGCTAGAGGGTGGGGTGGGGTGGGGGATGGAGAGGGAGGCAGGGCGGGATGGCACAGGGTCATTTCAGCCCTGACCAGAACCTGGGTTTTACTCCAAGCCAGAGGGAAGCCATTAAGGCTTTAAGTAGGAACACAGACTTCTGAGGAGGCTCCTGCCGTGATGCAGGTGCGGGGGCCCGACAGGGGCCCAGACCACAGCAGTGGGACGGAAGAGAAGGGCAGGGTGGGGACTGTGGTCGGTGTGGCCATGACCAGTCTCACTCCAGGACCGCAGGCTGGGGGATGGCAGGATCCTGGAGGCTTCTTGGCAGCCACAGGGCCACTGAGATCAGCTGGGGAGGAGAGTGCCACCAGAGGAGAGTCGAGGTGTGGAGGCCGGGGCCTTTGAGGGTTGGCAGGGGGAAGAGGAGGATCCAGCCAAGGAGACCCAGAGGAAGTGGCCAGAAAAGGAGAGGAAAACCAGCGTAATCTTCCTGGGAGCCAAGTCCAAACAGAGCATCGGGTGCCTCCAAATAAGTGGAGGCCAGAGAGGGGCTGGGATGCGGCTCGGGGTGGAGAGCAAGGCCCAGTGAGGCCCTGGGTGCTGTCCCCAGCCCTGGAGGGAGGAGGAGAGGAGGCCAGAGAACAGAGTAGAGGATTCAGCAACATGGAGGCCATGGGTTCAGTGACCCGGTGAGCAGTAGGAATAGTGATGGAGAAGTAGAAAGCGAACAGGCTTCTCAAATACGAGAGGGAGTTTACAATGACAAGGAGCAATCAAATGGGCTAGGAGTTGGGCGGGGTCATGAGGCCAGGTACACTTTTTTTCCCCCTTCTTCAAGTTGGCCACTTTAACCATCTTCAAGTGCAGTACAGGGTTTATTAGCACATTCTTGCTTCTGGGCACCCCTCGCTGCACCTGCTCAAAACTAATCCATCCACAAGAACTCCCGCTCGCCCCTCCCCCACCACCATACACAGTCTGTGATTTTGACTGTCCCGTGGGATCATGCGGTATTTGTCTTTTTGTGACTGGCTTATTTCACTTAATATAGCACCCTCAAGATTCCTCCATGTTATAGCATATGTCAAAATTTCCTTCCATTTGAAAAACAAAAATTTCTTTCCTTTTGAAGGCAGGATAATATTCCATTGTCTGTATACATGACACATTTTGCTCTCCGTCCATCTGTCAACAGATCCTTGGGCTGCTTCTATGTTTTAACTATTGTGAATATGTTTCCATGAGCATGAGTGGGAATGTGTCCTTGAGCCCCTGTCCCTTTTTTTTTTTTTTGTGCCAGGGATTGAACCTAGGGGTGCTCAACCACTGAGACACATCCCCAGCCCTTTTTAAATATTTTTTAGAGACAGGGTCTCACTGAGTTGCTTAGGGCCTTGTTAAGTTGCTGAGCCTGGCTTTGAACTCTTGATCCTCCTGCCTCAGGCTCCCAAGATGCTGGGATTACAGGCCTGAGCCACCGCACCTGGCTCCTGCTCTTTTTCATTTTTGGGGGGTGGGGTACATATCTGAAGTGGAATTACCAAGTCCTACATCAATTCTATTTTTATTTATTTATTTTTTGTGGTGCTGGGGATCAAACCCAGGGCCTTGTGCATGCTAAGCATATGCTTTGCCACTGAGCTACATTCCTAGCCTCTCAGGGTTTTGTTTGTTTGTTTCTTTTTTTCATGGTACCGAGTCTCAGACCCAGGGTCTCATGCAAGTGGTCTACCACTGAGCTCCACCTCCAACTCTATTTTTAATTTTTTGAGAACTCACCATACTGGCTTTTTGTTTTATTGTTTTTTTACTGATTTTATTTTTTTAAATACACAACAGCGGAATGTATTACGATTCTTATTACACATATAGAGCACAATTTTTCATATCTTTGTATAAAATATGTTCACACCAATTCATGTCTTTATACATGTGACTTTTTTCTTGCATTACAATTCTTATTACACATTTATACCACAAATTTTCATATCTCTATATATAAAGTAGGTGGACACCCAATTCATGTCTTCATACACATACTTTGGATAATGATGTCCATCACATTCCACCATCCTTGCTAATCCCCTGCCCCCTCCCTTTCCCTCCCTCCCCTCTTCCCTATGTAGAATTCATCTGTTCCTCCTGTGCTCCCACTCCTACCCCGTAACCATGCTGTTTTCCATAGCAATTGGACCGTCTTACATTCCCACAGTGAAGCACAAGGGTTCTGGTTTCTCCATCTGCATCCTTGCTGGCACTTGGTGTTTTTCTTTTTTGATAGTAGCGTCCTAATAGGTGTAAGGAGGTATATCATTTTTGTTTTTTGTTTTTTGTTTGCTTTGTTTTAAACAGTACCAGGGGTTGAACCCAGGGCTGTTCTAGGAGTCACATCCCTACCCCTTTTTATTTTAAGACAGCATCTCACTAAGTTGCTGAGGCTGCCCTTGAACTTGGCAGTCCTCCTGCCTGAGGCTCTTGGGTTGCTGGGATTACAGGCGTGCACCACCATGCCTGGCCCTTGTCCATCTTTAATCAGGTTTTTTTGCCTGTTGAGTTATAGGAGCACACTGTGTAATTTCTGGATAGTAATCCCTTACCCGATCATGATTTGCAAATATTTTCTCCCATTCTATGGGTTGCTTTTTTCACTCTGTTGATTCTGTCTTTGGTGCATAATATTTTTAATTTTTTGAGCTGGGCGTGGTGGTGCATGCCTGTAATCCCAGCATCTCCAGGAGGCTGAAGCAGGATCCCAATTTTGAGGCCAGACCTTGTCTCAAAATTAAATAAATAAAAAGGGCTGAGGGTGTAGGTCAGTGGTAGAGCACTTGCCTAGCATGTGTGAGGCCCGGGTTCAATCCTAGGTACTGCAAAAAATTTCTAAAAATATATACAAAGTTCAGTTTGTCTATTTTTTCTTCTAGTGCTTGTGCTTTTGGTATTAAACCACTGCCAGATCCAACATTATAAAGCTTCCATTCTGTGTTTTCTTCTAAGAGTTTTAAGTTTTAGGCCTTATGTTTAGGCCTTTGATCATTTTGAGTTCATTGATGTTAGATAAGGGTCCAGCCTGATTCTTCTGCATGGGGTATCCATTTTCTCAGCATCGTTTATCAAAAAGACTGTCCCTTAGGGGAACATGCTTTTGAAAGTTATGAGTCAGGAGAGTACATCTGTGTACTGATGGGCAGGATCTAGGTGATGCCGGAAGAGGAAGTGATCTCGGAACAGGGCCTCCAAGTGAGGCGGTGGGCTGGGTGTCAAAGCTGGGGGTGGGTTTTGAGAGCGGAAACTCCACCCACCAAAGGTGAGGGCGAGAGCTGGGGGGATGCTGGAGGTTTCTGGAGTGGGGAAGGCAGGAAGGCTGTCCCGCCTGCTCGGGTCTAGGCATGACCTCTGTCTCTTTGTCTCCAGAACCAGCGCTGACTCCACCACAGGTGCCACTGCCACCGTCACCATCCCTTGTCCCCTTGGAGGCCACCGACAGCATGCTGGAGCTGTCGCACCCACTTCTGCAGCAGACCGAGGACCAGCTCCTGTCCCCGACCCTGGCGTGCAGCCCCCTGATCAACTTCTCTCCGCCCCTGGACCAGGATGACTACCTGTGGGGCTTGGATGGGGGGGAGGGCATCAGCGATCTCTTCGACTCCTACGACCTTGGTGACCTGTTGATTAATTGAGGGGCCGCAGCAGCCCACCCCCATCTCTACCTCCTTGCAGACAGACTGACAGGTCCTCTGCCTGCACAGGGACATTGGACACAAGGTGCCACCCTCAGGGCATGAGAGTCTCCTCTCCTTTCTGACCTCCCTGCCAGCAGAAGCTGTCTGGGGACAGGTGGAGGGTGTGGGGGAGGGGCACATGAGGGGTTGGGTCGTGTCCTTCCTCTCTGACCTCTGACCTCTCACGTGAAGGACCACAGGTGCAGGTTATTAGGTTCAGGGAAAGGCCCCGCCACCTCCTTTTGGGGGGTCATTAGGACCCTTGATTTTCCAAGAAGCACTTAATGCCCTTGTATTTATTTCAGGTTAAGTTGTGTTTATCATTCTTCCTGAGTTTTAGCAGGGAGATTGTTTTAGTTTCTGGCAAGGCTTCTCCTTAGATAGGTCCATTCCCGCCCACTGTCCAAGGGCAGGCCTTCCAGGGGCCCAGACCAATTCCCGGGTGTCCCCACAGTGGTGGACACTGGTCTCTGAGGAGTTGTCCAGTTTACCAGAAAGCTCATTGCACTTAGGCCTCATGATTATCACAAGTGCCAGGCCCTTGACCTCTCCAGCCGAGGTGTCAGCCTGGGACTCCTGGTCTTCATCTCACAGAAGGTTCCAGTGGCCATCTTGGGGCAGGCAGCTTTGTGGTTCCTGTGGAAATAGGAGCAGCTGGTCCAGGAGACTCCTTTCCTAGGGAATTCCTTACCTCTTCCTCACCTTAGAATGTAAAAGTGATCTCCCAGGGAGGCAGCAGAGAAGACTCTGAGGACAGACAGGAGTGTGCAGTGGCCGCTCTGGCTGCCATGGATACCTGAGCCCGGGGAGGCAGAGGCAGGTCCACCAGAGAAGAGGAAGAGGCGGGAGCAGGGACCTGCAGGAAGCATGGCCCCGTGGCTGCTGGTGCCCTCCCCACTGTCCCTGGGAGCACGCACCTGTGTGCCCCATTGTTGAAGGGGATAATGTTTTAAGGACATCCCCTTCCCTCCAGTTCTCACAGATCTCTAAGGACAAAGGTGGCCAGGGCTTGGTGGCACGTTTGCTCCTTTGTGTCACTGTAATGCTGAAGGGGGCCTTCACGGCAGACCAGGCCTTGGCAGTTAACAAGATAGGTTTGTGTCACCCTTTCAGGCATGGGGACTTGAGAAGCTCTTTTGGCTTTATCTGCCCAGTCCCCCAGGGGCCTGACCATCCCACCATGGCCCTGCAGCCTTCTCACCCAGCCCACCTGGGCTGAACCAAGGCTGTGCCTTCTGGAGAGAGGCACCCAGGGGTGGTGGTCTGAAAGACCTTCCACCCACCCTCAGGGAGCTAGGGTTCCTCAGGAGCTCAGCTGGGCAGCACTTTTTTTTTTTTTTTTTTTTTTTTTTTTATGTTTGTAGCATTAAGTTGATTTAAAATATGAAGTTGACTTTGTTGAGTTGAAGTTTGGGGTGTGAGCTTGAGAGTGGGGCCTAATGTGAGCTAATGCCCAGTTGGAGGCAGCTATGCTTTGTGGTTGGCTCAACTTCCTGGGCCCCCAAGTTAGCCCTCCCAGGAGTAGACAGCGGCTCACAGATACCCTTCTCTCATTTTGTATGCTTTATGGACATGGATTCGGTCTCCACTCCCCAAAACCTCACAGGGGTCTCATTAGAAGCCCACTGGAAGCCCGGGCTGGGTGTGGCTTTGGCCCCTTTCTGGGGGGTGAGGTCTGCTTTGGGGCAAGTGGGGCTGGAGGGAATGTTCCTGTCCCAAGGTCTGCTGGGCTGCCACTGAACCATGCACAAGCTCTGAGGACAGAGACACTTGACCTCCATGCCTTGGGCCCTGTCTGGAGTGTTCTTCTAGAATCAAATTGCAGAAAGGGAGAAGAGGCCTGCAGGACCCATTTGGAATGAGTCGAATGCTGAAGTGTGGCCAGAGTTTAAGCTCATGTCCCCCAGGCCCATCCACGGGGCTGGACAGAGGGCCTTCCTGAGCAGCGGCCTCTGCCCACTCCTGGGCTGTCCCCTTCACACCCTGCCTGAAGGTCGAGGGTTTAAGCCTCTTTCTTGCCAGTAACCCTTGAAACCTCCTAAATTCTGTAGAGCGCTTTGAGAACGCCATTTTGAGTGTTCATTTCCTTCCAGGGCCACATGAACTTTAAAACTAGGGCGAGAGAAAAGCCGGTTTCTTTCTGAAGTAAATGATTTCTGCCAGGAAATTTCTCAGCCCCACCAGCAGCCCCTAAGTCACTCATGTCCCCAGGGATATCAAAGGCTTGGGGACTCAGGGAACTGAGTAGCATTAAGTTGTTAGTAGACTTGAAGATTCAAAGAGCTTTCCTAACGAACACCACTGAAGGTGTCAGGATTCCCTTCTCCACAGTCGGTGGTCAGCTATGGCTGCAGGGAAGAGGGAGATGGCCGTGGGGTGGCTTGACTTTGTCCCTTTCCCAGCCTGTGGTGTTCTCAGCTTTGTTCTGCACAGTGTTTAGGGTTAGAGTGGATCTGGGTGCGCCAGGTACCCTAGTGTTGTGTGGCTTAGCGCATTTGAAGAGAAAGCCTTTGGGGTTGTTTGTAAATGTCTTCCGGGTTCTTGTCATTGTATCCTGAGGTCCTGCCTCATCCTGGGACCCCGTTCTCCCATGAGGGCCCTCAGTGACCAGGATGGCCACAGGCCCAGCTAGCCTACTGGCTGCTGAGCGACATGAAAAAGCCTTGCAACTGTCATTTGTCTTGAGGGTGAACTGGCCAGAGGGAACTTGGTCCCTGTGCCTGGGACTCCATGCGGGTCATTCACCTCTGGGCCATGCTCCCTGGGTCCTCCTTTTTGAGTACCAGCGGGGCCTCCTTGTGTTGAGATGTTTGGGCATTAAAGCATGGCAGCCTGGGAACTCTGGATGCTTGTCCTTGTCCTGCTTTCTGAGTTACACTCATTATCAACTGTGGGTCTGGTCCCCTGCAGGTGGGGGTGGGGTACTGTGCCAGGAGCATGTGTTTACCCGGCTGATTTCTCCCCAGAGGCAGCCTCCCCCCACCCCACCCTGGCTTATCTCCATACCTGAAATCTCAGCATCAAGACATCAAGAGGTTAGCAGCACCCAGACCTGAAATGTGACCGCCCTGCCTCCGTCACCCTCCCCTGGGCTATGCCAATGGTTTCCCTAATCTTCTCTTTGGTTTGATGCTCTCTTCCATATTGTCCTCTGCACCAGTGGTTCTGAGTGGAGTCCCCAGGCCTGGAGACAACTTAGGGGCAGGACCAGAATTCTGAGTCCTGATGAGCCCTCCGGATGGTGTTAGGGTAGCTGAAGTTTGAGGGCATATGCCCTCCTCTACCCAGAGAGCTTTCCAAAGTGTCCTCAGCAGGCCCCTCTACTTAATGCTCCTCTGTTCCCTCAGGAAGACCTTCGCTCCGTCCTTGACCTCACAGTCCACCCACCCTACCACTCCACCTCCCTTGGCCGTTCCTTCCCACCATGCACAGCCACACGGCCCTCAATATCCATGTCCCCTCTTGTGGGCCTGTACACACGCTCTTCACTGTACCCGGGATGCCCTGTGCTCCATTTCCACCAAGCAGGTGCCTGCTTATCCCCAAGGACAGGTTCAGGAGCCTTTCGGGTCTCATCATTAACATGTCCTCATTAGTGCTTCATATACAGCCTGGTTATTTATGGGTTATGGTCTGTTACGTGCTAGGCAGTGGGGAGATGGAGGTGAGACCAGCCCCCCTCAGCAGGCTTCAAGACAGAAGCGTGATTACTAATGACGAGACAGTGGGGAGGGGACATTAGGGAAGGCCTCCTGGAGAAAGTAACTGAGCAATGTCTTTTTTTTTTTTTTTTTTTTGGTACTGGGGATTGAACTCAGGGGCACTTGACCACTGAGCCACATCCACAGCCCTATTTGTATTTTATTTAGAGACAGGGTCTCACTGAGTTGCTAAGCGCCTCGCCATTGCTGAGGCTGGCTTTGAATACGCGATCCTCTGGTCTCAGTCTCCCAAGCCGCTGGGATTACAGGCCTGCGCCACTGCACCTGGCCTAAGCAACGTCTTAGAGGGGACCCCAGTTCCTGGCAGAGCAATCAATACTTTCTGTCCTGTCTCGGCAGACAAGGGCAGATATCACAGGACACTGCCTGCTGCCCCTGAGGAGGGACACTGACAGCTAAGAGCCAAAAAGAATGACCCAGAAAGCCGGCTGAGCCAAAAAGGTTGACACAGACCCGGAGGTCATTGGGGTCAAGGGGACCAAGTCTGGGGGTTCTGTCAGACCACAAAGACTAGCTGACTAAGGAGGAGGGTCTGGAATTTGACATTAAGAAGTCAGTCGCACAGAAGGCTTGAGGGTGAGCCCGTCCAGGCCAGTACAGCAGGGCCTGAGGTTGGGGCACTCACAGGACAGGGGCTGTGTAGCAATTAAGCCTTTGAGTTATGTCTGGGCCCAGCGCGGTCCTTCACACAACATCATCTCATTTAACACCCACAACAACTGTGTAGATAAAGAGAATCTGAACCAGGTAACCCTGATATGTCATTGGTGGGGATATGAGACGGTGCCAGCCACTTGGGAAACAGTTTGACTGCTCCTCAAGAAGATAGGCTGGGCACAGTGGTGCCCACCTGGAATCCCAGTGACTTGGGAAAATAAGGCAGGAGAATTGCAAGTTTGAGGCCAGCCTGGTGATTTATTTGAGACCCTGTCTCAAAGGCTGGGGATGTAGCTCAGTGGTAAAGTATCCTTGGGTTCAATTCCTGGTTACACCCCCTCCCCCCACACACACACCCACAGATAAGGGCTGGGGTTGGAAACTGGCTTAGCAGTGGAGTTCTTGCCTAGCATGTGGGAGGTACCCCAGCACTGCAAAAAGAAGGGAAAAAAAATGAAAAGATGCACAAAATAATCACAGGATTTAATAATTCTAGGGGGTCTACCTAAGAGAAATAAAAACAAGATTGCACATAGTGTTAACGGCAACATTATTCAAAATAGACCCAAACTGGAAAGACCAAAATATCCATCAGCTGGGAACAGACAAAATTATTAGGTCCATAAAGTGGAACACTATTCAGTCAAAAAAAGGAATGAAGAACTGATATAGACTACAATATGGCCCCCAAAATATCAGACTAAGTGAAAGAAGTCAGTCACACAAATCACATTATATAATGAAATTTATGTGAAATGTTCAGGGTAGGCAAACTAAGTATGCATGAGAGCTCCTAAGAATAAGTATGCAGGGTTGGGGTAGTGGCTCAGTGGTAGAGCACTCGCCTAGCATGTGTGAGGTACTGGGTTCGATCCTCAGCACCACATAAAAATAAACAAAATAAAAGCATTGTGTTCAACTACAACCAATAAATATATATATATATATATATATATATATATATATATATATATATATATAATATTATATATATACACACACACATATATATTTTAGAAAGAATAGATATGCAAAAATCCTCAACAAAATACTAGGAAACCAAATGCAAAAACATAAATAAGAATTATACCTCATGAAATTTGTCCCAGGAATGCAAGTTTGGTTTAATATCCAAAGTTCAATTAATGCAACATATCAGGAGAATAAAGGACAAAGTCATGTCACCTTGATAGATACAAACCTTGAGCTTGCCATCCTCCCCAGCAGCTGGGATTACAGGCATGTGCCACCACACCTGGTCAGTGGTGTTTCCTTCTAAGATCAGAAGCCAGACGAGGATGTCCGCTCCTTTCATTTCTATTCAACTTGTACTGAAAATTCTAGCTAGGACAATTAGGCAAGAAAATGGGAGCTAGGAGGAGGCATCCAGGTTGATAGTAAGAAATAAATGCAGATAACAAGATCTTTCATAGAGAGAATCCTAAAGAATCTTCCTTCCTTCCTTCCTTCCTTCCTTCCTTCCTTCCTTCCTTCCTTCCTTCCTTCCTTCCTTCCTTCCTTCCTTCCTTCCTTCCCCTCCCTCCCTCCCTCCCTCTCCCTCTCTCTCTCTCTTTCTCTTTCTTTCTTTCTCTCCCTCTCTCTTTCTCTCTCTCTCTCTTTCTCTCTTTCTCCCTTTCTTTCTTTCTTCTTTCACCAGGGTTTGAATCCAGGGACACTCAACCACTGAGTCACATCCTCAGCCCTTTTTTATATTGTATTAGAGACAGAGTCTCGCTGAGTTGCTCTGGGCTTTGCTAAGTTGCTGAGACTGGCTTTGAACTCGTGATCCTCCTGCCTCAGCCTCCTAAGTCACTGAGGTTACAAGCGTGGGCCACTGTGCCTGGCCTAAGGAATCTATTTTTCAAAAAATTAGAACCAGTGGCTGGGAACAGTGGCACACGTCCATCATCCCAATGGCTCCTGAAACTGAGGCAGAAGGACTGCGAGTTTGAGGCCAGCCTCAGATCAAAAATAAAAGGGACTGGGGATATAGCTCCATGGTAGAGCAGCACTCCTGTGTTCAATCCTCAGTACCAAAAAACAAAGGATTAGAATAGACATTTTTCCAAAGAAGATATAAAAATGGACAATAAGTGAGTAAAAGAATTTCTAATATCATTAGCCATCAGGGAAACATAAATCAGAAGTAAAGATACCACCTCACACCCACTAGTAATGAGAAAACAGTAAATAACAAGCCCTGGCATGGATGTGGAGATACTGGAAGCCTCAAAAACTGCTAGTGAGAGGCTGGGGTTGTGGCTCAGTGGTAGAGCGCTCACTCTGCATGCACGAGGCACTGGGTTCAATCCTCAGCACCACATAAATGAAAAATAAAGATGTTGTGTCCACCTAAAACTAAAAAACAAATATTTTAAAATGCTAGTGAGACTAAAATTGCAGACATTCAGGAAAAGAAAGTTTGTTCATTCCTCAAAAGTTTAAACAGAAGCACCATGTGACCCCCTAATTCCACCCCTACGTATATACCTGAGAAAACTGGAAACTTACGTCTACGTGAGAATGAGTACCTAAATATTCATAGCAGCATCATTCACAAGAGTCCAAAATTGAAATGGCTCAAACGTCTATCAACTGGTGAATGGGTAAATAAAATGTGTCTATCCAGTGGAATATTACTCAGCAATGAAAAGACATGAAGTTCTGACACATGCTAAAATAGAGATGACATGTGCTAAGCAAAAGAAGCTCCATGCAAATTACATGGTCTCAGTTATATGGACTGAGTAAGCAAATCTGGAGAAACAAAGTAGATTCGTGGTTGCTGAAGTCTGTGGGGAAACTTCAACTGTGCCTGGCCTAAGGAAACTTCAACTGCTAGAGGCACAGGTCTTACAGGGGACGATGAGCCTGTTCTAAAATTGATGGGGTGATGGTTTCACGACTCAGTGAATATTTTGAAAACCATTGAATTGTACACTTTAAGTAGGTGCACAAGGCATACAGCCAGTCAAGGACAAGGCAAAAAAAGAAAATAGCAGTTTAATTCTTTTAAACATAGAGGCACAAATCAGAAATAACAATTAACCAATTAAATATAACCTTGCAGGGAGTAGGTTTGTGGCTCAGAGGTAGAGCGCTTGCCTTGCACCTGTGAGACACTAGGTTGGATCCTCAGCACCACATAAAAATAAATAAATAAAATAAAGGTATTGTGTCCATCTACAACTAAAAAAAAATATGATAAATAAATAAATATAACCTTGCAAAAGAAGAAAAAAAAATCACAGCCAAATCAGATTGACCTGGGAAGGCAAGGACATTACCAGCAAGCACATTGGCTGCAAAACTCTCAGCTTTTCCATGTGCTGAGTGTGAGATAGAAGGACAACGTTTGGGGCCTGGGGGTGGAGCCTGTGCTCAGCATACAGGAGGCCTTGGGCTCAACTGCCAACCCCCTCCCCCGACAAAAATAGATAAGAAGGAGCCTGGAATGTTGGGGCACACCTGTAATCCCAGGCGGAAGTCAGGAGGATGGCAAGTTGGAAGTCAACCTAGGAAATTTAGCAAGACCCTGTCTCAGAATAAAAATACAAAGGACAGGGGGTTGTGACTCAGTGGTAGAGGGCTTCTGGATTCAATCCCCAGGACTCCCCCCCCACACACACACACAAGACAACATGTCTGTCTACCCAAAATCTATGAAATTACTTTGCTTTCTTGAACAAGGGTCATTTATTTATCAGACTTTTATTGAATGTCTATCCCGTGTCAGGGTAGGGTCATAACTACCACTCCTCCCTTGACAAGGGTGTGTACCTGATGGAAGAGTTTGCTTCCTGCTCCTGTGGCTGGCCAAGGCCTGGCAGGTCTGTGCAGGTCTCTAGCAGAACCCTTGAGGGAACTGAAATTCTGGGTGACATCAGGGATAAAAGAGCAGGCCTTTCTGGAGTCCTACAGGAGAGTTTCTAACAGGACTCAACAGTGGGACATTATTTTTTTGTTATGTATATTCAGATATTTAGTTTGCCTGTTGAGCCTTCCGTCAATCCTGGGAGAGAGAATAAAGCTGAAATTTAGAAAACATAAGATACTTTTCTAAGAACCATAGAAAAACTGAGAGTCTTCATTTATTTGTTCCACAAACATTTTTTGAGAACTGACTATATTTTTGCATCTTCTGGTGAGTTTATAGCCTATTCTGATGTAAACCCCAGAGTTGACAGATTTGCACGTACACCTACACAAACAGCTTTGAGCCTCTGTGTACTAGAGAATCACCTGGAAGGCATGTTAAAGTACAGATTTCTGAGCTCTGGCCCCAGATGCTTTTGTCTTGATTTGTGTGCAGTGCTGGGGATGGAACCCAGTGTCTCTCAAGTGCTAGACAAGCTTTCCGCCACTGAGCTACACACCCTCAGCCCCTCATCAGAGCTTCTGATTCAGGAGATCAGGGGTGGGACCTGAAAATAAGCATTTCCCAATGAACTACAAGGTAATAATGGTTGAGGACACCACTTTGAGAAGCACTGCATCAGACGACATGTGCATAATGTAAGCTCCTGAGGAGCTTGCGGCCTGGTAAATTTTTGGGGGTGTGGTGCTGGGATTGAACCCAGGGCCTCATGCATGTGAGGCAAGCACTTTCCCAACTGAGCTATGTCCCCAGCCCACAGCCCAGTAGGTTTTGATAGACTTTCATTCAGCAAACTGAGGTCTTGCATGCCCTAGTTTTCAGGAAAACATTTTGTTTCTAGGAATTTTGGAGGAAGGGGTACCGGGGATTGAACTCAGGGGCACTCAACCACTGAGCTGTATCCCAGACCTCTTTTGTATTTTATTTAGAGACAGGGTCTCACTGAGTTGCTAAGCACCTCACTGTTGCTGAGGCTGGCTTTGAACTTGCAATCCTCCTGCCTCAGCCTCCTGAGCTGCTGGGATTACAGGTGTACACCACCGTACCAGGCTCCAGGAAAATTTTTGAAGTGGGTTTTTATGGGTATTGCTTATGGCTCTGTTTACTATGAAGAAACAGAGAGGTTACAGAATGTACAAAAGATCCCTCAGTAAGTAAAGGAACCCAGGTTGAGGATCCCCAACTCTTCCTACACTTTTTATTTATTTTTTTTTTTTTGGTGGTACTGGGGATTGAATCCAGGTATGCTCTACCAGGAAGCTGCATCCCCAGCCTTTTTTTTTTTTTTTTTTTTTTCAATTTTAAGACAGGGTCTCACTAAATCACCAAAGCTGACCTTGAACTTGTGATCCTCCTGCCTCAGCCTCCCAAGTCACTGGGATTACATGCATGTGCCACCACACCAGGCAAGACTCTCCACTCTTGACCTCTCGTCAAACCTCTTATAAATATGGCAATGAATGAAGTGTTATAAATGTCACCACGAGGGAGGAATGGGGTGCACAGCAGTCCAGAAGGACTCCCCCATGGAAGAGCAGACTCTGGGTGGTCACATTGGGGACAGGACCTGAAGGAGAGTTTTGCCAAAGGGTAAAGAGGAGAGGGCTGCACAGCGGGCAGCAGGAGCAATTCTGGGAAGAGTTTGGTGACTTCGCAGTTAAATATACAGCCTCTGCATCCAGTGAATCCAATTCCCTGGTTCCTAGGCTTGCACCAGTCCTCAGCAACCACAGGGGAGAGTGACCAGCAAGATGCCCCGAGTTGGCTGGTGCCTGTGTTGACCCAAACAAGGCAGCACTACCCTTCCTGGAAAGTGTGGTTCCTCAATCCAAGAGACCACCCACCACTGTGGGATGTGGGCCTGGCCAACTGTGGCCCGGCTCCTGCGGTTATTTTTCCCAAAGTGGGCACCACTGCCCTCTGCTGGCTACTCTGTCAAATGCAGAAATAGGGAAAAGAGCCATTCTCCGTGGAGACCTCAGTAAGGACTAGATTTTATTCTATTTAATCCTTCCCCAGACCTTATAGAATCGGTATTATTATCGTCATGGAGGTAAACTTACTTGTCACACAGCAGGGAGGTGGGGAACCGGGCTCGGGCAAAGACAGGTAAACAGGACTCCTCATCTCTCTCCCCCTAATCCAGGGAACCAGGCTCAGTCTGGTCATTTAAACCCCAGACTCCTCATTGGCATCATGGGGGCTCCGCTCTGATCTTAGACATTTCCTGTGTGTGTACAATGATGGAAGCTTAAGGGGAAAAAAATGTGCTTTGCCTGTAAGAGTGAGATGGTGTCACCTCAAAAATAAATTGTGAGAAGACACCCGGCTTCTAGAGGAGCATAGGGCGCATGGTGTGTGTGTGCATGTGACATCCTCCAGGAATGGGCTCTCAGGAGAGCCTGCAGGTGGTGTCCAAAATCACAAGGAATCTTCTTGCTAGCAACGTGTCCCCTGCAGCAATCCCTCCCAAACGCCCACTGAGAGCTGCACTCCCAGGCCCTGAAGTGGAGCCTGGTCTCTTTATTTTCTCTGTGGCAAGAATCCTCCCCAGCAGTCTGAGAGGACCAGCACCCTCTCTCTAGCTCTGTGACCCTGGCAGGACTTTAAAGATCAAAAAGATCATTAAAATACCTGCCAGGTAGAGCAGAGGTAAGGAGGCCAGAAAGGACCTGTTTATAAAACAGGGACAGAGGCCAGTTCATGAAAGGACTTGCCTGTCAGGGTGAGAGGACGGACTCTCGTTCTGCAGGCAGTAAGGGGCCGTGTGGGTTGCCGGGCACAGGATGCTCACGACTCAAGTCCCTGCACATCACTGCCCCAAAACAGAGCTTTTTTATTTACCACAAAATGCCCCTCCCCAAAGATGCCTGTGTCCCAGTCCCCAGAACCTATGAATATATTATGCTCCACGGTGAGAGAAAATTAAGATCATAATTGGATTTAAGCATGCTAATTGGCTGACCTTGACATAGGGAAACTATCCTGGTTACCTGAATGTGTATGCATATCTCAGTACCAGACTTGGAAGAGGGAGGAAGGGGTCATGAGCCAAGGAATGCGGGCAGCCTCTAGAAGTTGAAAAAGGCAAAGCCCCCAGAGGAGCACAGCCCTACCCTCACGTTGATTTTAGCCCAGTAAGACCCATCTCAAACTTCTGACCTACAGAACCAGGTCTCCAGAAAACTGTATTGAATTTTCTTCTCTTCAACTCCTCACATGGGAGACAGACAAAAACTACAGTCAAGATGGGTGGGTGACGCATGCCTGTAATCCCAGAGGTTCCAGAAAGCTCAAAACCAACCTCAGCAATTTAGCAGGCCCTAAGCAACCCAGTGAGACCCTGTCTCTAAATAAAATACAAAAAAGGGCTGGGGATGTGGCTCAGTGGTAAAGCCCTCTCCTGGGTTCAGTCCCCAGTACCATTAAAAAAAAAAAAAAAAAAAGTCAACATCTTCTGAGTGCTTACGGTGTGTGTGTGTGTGTGTGTGTGTGTGTGTGTGTTTTAGTGGAATTGGGGATTGAACTTAGCAGTGCTGTACTACTGAGCTACATCCCTAGCCCTTTTAATTCCTTTTATTTTGAGACAGGATCTCACTAAATTGCCAAGCCTGGCCTTGAACTTGCAATCCTCCTGCCTCAGCCCGCTGAGTATCTGGGATCACAAGTGTGGGCCACAGCACCTGACTTGTTGGTGTTTTATGAACATGCTCTCCTTTAACCCTTGACAGGCATTGTTATTTCCCTTGTCTATATGGAGAAACTGAGACTTGCCCAAGTTAGTAAGAAACACAAAGAGATTCAAAATCTATCTCACCAGTCTCAAGAAAAGACTTCAGGGATGGGGGATGTAACTCAATAGAAGAAGCACTTTTCTAGCAAGCACTAAGCCCTAGGTTCCACCAGCAGCACTGGAAAACAAAAAAAGAAAAGACTTTAGATAACCCCCTGTAGCCTCCACTTCAACTTCCTGGGTGGGCTTTGGTCAGAGGTGTTGGAGGACTTTTCCTGGTTCTTGCAGAAACAGAAGTTGGAAGACCTTGGCCCTCCTTGTCCTTCTAATGAGGAAGACAAACTTGGACCTCTCCACATTCTATCTTGCCTTGGGTTTATTTTAATTAGACCAAGGGAGCTAGAAGCACAGACCCTGAACAATTACTTGCTTGCTGTTGACCTTGGGCAAGTTCTTTACTGCTCGCAGTCTTAGGTACCTTATCAGTAAAATGGAGATAATAAGCCAGGTGTGGTGGCACATGCCTTGTAATCTCAGGTACTCTGGAGGCTCTCAGGAGGATCACAAGTTCAAGGCCAGCCTGGCAAATTTAGGGAGACCTTGTCTCAAAAGAAAAAAGACCGGGTATGTAGCTCAGTGGTAGAGCATGCCTGGGTTCAATCTCCAACACAGGATGTTGCTGCAGAATGTTCAGAGGTGGAACAATCGGATTATGAGAGCTATAACCTAATCAGTCCATCCAACTCTGAATGGACTAACTGGGTGGTAACGTAGGAAGGTGGGGCGTGCCTGGAGAAGGTGGGCCACTGGGGCATGTCTGAGAAGGGTTCATCTTTCCTGCAGTCCCCTCTCTGTTTTCTCTGCTTCCTGGCCATCATGAACAGTGGAGCAGCACTCCTCCTCCAAGCCCTTCTGCCATGATATTCTTCAGCCTCATCGTGGGCCTCCAGCTATGGATCACCCCACTGGGGACTGAACCTCTGAAACCATGAGCCAAAATAAACTTTTCCTCCTCTAAGTTGTTCTTGTCAGGTGTTGTGGTCATAGCAATGAAAAACTAACAATTATTCACATGTCATGGACTTAGAAGAGTATCTGTTTAAAGTAAATCTTTGACAAATTTTATCATTTCCATTATTATTTCATATCCTGGGACACCAACCTCACTCCAAGCCCACTTCTTAGTAAATATGGTGGTGCCCAGTAGTGCAGATGGATTCTCATACATGCTGATACATGGATCTTTTTATGTGATCACCAAAGATCTGTTTAGAAGGTTCTAATCTTTTATGAGTTCACAGACTCTTTGGGAATCTGATGATAACTATCAACTTTTATAATATCAAATCTGTCCACTCCTTCCTCTCTGGAAATTGCCCTTGCATGCCTGAGAGTAGTTCTAGAGATATGCTTGTGCTCTGGGCATGAGCATGAGCCCCACAGGTCCCTGGAAGCCTAGCGGACCCTAGTGGGCACTCAGGGCTACTGCTCCGGCCTTCCAGCTGTGCAGGTGGCACAGTGCCCAACACTCAGGCTCCAAGATGAAGCCTAGGAGTCACGAACCTGTAATTGAGCAACATGGGAGCTTGTGAGCACCCGGTCCAGCCTGGGACTACCCAATTCTCTCTCAAGGGAATTTAAGAGTTGAGATTCTAATGGCTTAAACTCAGGATATGCAAACAAAGACCACCAGGCCCTGAAGAGTAGCTGCATTTGGCTCTTGGGTACTTTTCAGTTCTTTGTGGGATCCTTAGGTAGGAAACCAATTGTTAAATGAATCCAGATCATCATGGAGCTCATGGTCTAGCAGAGAGTGTTTTTATGTACATTGGCAGATGCAAGAAGAAAAGAAAAAAAACAAGGAAACAAAGTGAAACATGGGAATTAACTTTGAGAGGATTGTATGTAATAGGTTAATAATTGTTGTCATTTTTGTTATTATTTTATGTCCTGGGAAATCCACCAGAAAACCCTGCAGAACTGAAAAGCAGTCCCCAGCTGAAGCAGAGGCTGCACGGTGAGCTGGTAAGCAGAGAGGGGAGGCGGGAGCCCTCTTGAGGAGGCAGGAGCCTGAGAGATCATAGCAAATGTCCTGGCAAATGCCTGCTGTGCGCCAGAACATAATTGGAACAGGCACAGAGAAGAAGGTACTGGAGGGATTCAGCTCAGAGATATGGAGGGGAGTGCAACTGGCTTTCCCTTGGGGCCTGGTGGCTCATGCGGCCAGCTGAAGAGGGTCAGGAGAAGGAACAGGCAGGTATGATCACACTCGGTTCTGCACCTGAAAATGCTCTATTTGTGGGTGGTGGAGGGTGAGAGAGCTGTGGAGGGTTTGCTACCCTCTCCTACACATCCAAGGCTCCGAAGGCTGCAGCAGAGATCAGCATCTGCAGGCCCCTGGGGAGTGTGTTGGTCTAACCTCTCCAGAGCAGGTACCACCTGAAGAAGTTCCAGGGGTCGGTCAGAGGGAAACTCCAGCTGCTGAAACTTTCCTTTTAGAACTCTGTGTCAGCCCCTGGCTGGGAGAGCCTTGATCTCGTCTGTCAGAACAAAACTCCAAAGACAGTACTCCCATCTGTCTGTCCCACCTCATCCAGGTGAGAAGAGAGGCTGAGAGCTGTTTCAACTAGCCTAGGTTTTAGGTCACTTCAGCTGTCAGCTCAGTGAGCAGCACAGACAGAGGAAGGTCCTTGCTCTCTCTGAAGTGCACATAAGCCAGGAAGAAATGGGAAGAGAGGCGGTCAGCATCCAGCCTTGTCTCAACCACCTCCGTGGAGACAGTGCTTTCATTTTTCATTAAGAAGTTCTTTTCTTTTTCTTTTTTCTTTTTTTTAGTTGTTGATGGACACAATATCTTTATTTTATTTATTTTAATGTGGTGCTGAGGATGGAACCCAGGGCCTCTCGCGTGCTAGGCAGGCGCTCCACCGCTGAGCCCCGCCCCTCCTTTGGGTTTGGCTGCTCTTACTGTGCTGATTGGTTTGTGGATCCAAACACACACATGCATATTTTCCTTTTTTCTATTTTTGTCTTTTTTATATCCATTTGTCATTATGCTTTGTCTTTGAGCGTTAGATATTTTTGTCTATTTTGTTCCTCTCATTGCTCATTGTCTTCCTTCTTCTCCCTCTAATAGCCAAATTCTCTTGTTTTCTCTTTCTTTTGTTTTTTCCCCTTCTTCTTTACAGCTATCGCTTCCTGCCTTTCTTCTCTTTCTCTCTGTTCACATTTTGAACGTTCTAAGCTTTCTTTTACCTTCCTATCACGTTCTCTTTTCTCTTAATGAACTATACTCTGCACATCTCTCAGAACCGTTGGGCCTGTGTAATTCCTGCCCCGTCGCATGCATATTGCTGAGGTTATCAGGGCTGCAGGTGGCACAGGTGACCCTGCTATTTGCTTGAATGCTGGATCTAGTTCACTGCTGTTTGTTGTTGCTGCTGGTGTTAATTGCTGACCCTGCCATTCCTGATTCTGGGGTAAGGAGTGCTGTGGACATCATGGTCGGCACCAGGTATTCATTTTAATGCTGTATATTGTTTGCTGCTACTGTTGCTCTTGTTTATTCCCCTTCTCTGTGATGTCCTGGGAACCTACTGGGGGCACTATGGGGCGACAGGTTAGAGACTGTGCTGCTGAGTTAGGCCCACGACTGAGCTAAGAGACAGTGCACCTTGCTCCACACACACACACTAACCATGCTCAACAATAAAGAGGAGAGATGAAAACCCCCAAATGATGAAGTAGGAACAGCTAGGGGGTCACTACAGCCCAAACAGAGAGACCTACCACAAAGACACTGCACCTACTAGAAGTCACAATCTAGATCACTCTGTACCCCTCTAGAATAGACAGAGTTGTGGTCTTTTTTGGTGTATAAACGTGATGATTAGGTGGTTACACTGTTGTGTGAGTTGTGTCCCTCTCTTTAAACCTTGTTATAACATCAGCACGTTACCTGTCTGATGTGAAAAAATAGAGTTGTTAAGCCTAGAAGAGCAATCTATAGACAGTGGACCCCACATACCCCAATGTATGTGACAGAGTTGCCTGATCTACAAGAAGGACCCTTTTTTAAGGGGGCAGGTACTGGGGATTAAACTCAGAGACACTCGAACACTGAGCCATATCCCCAGCCCTATTCTGTATTTTATTTAGAGACAGGGTCTCACTGAGTTGCTTAGTGCCTCACTTTTGCTAAGGCTGGCTTTGAATTCGCAATCCTCCTGCCTCAGCCTCCCAAGCTGCTGGGATTACAGGCATGGGCCACTGCACCTGGCCAAGGACCCCACTCTTATGAGACCTATAGAGAAAGTGGAATCCTCAAGCTCTGAAATAATATATATCAAAGAACACTAATTGTCAATTATAATTAGCAGAAAATCCATGTTACAAAACCCACTTGGAAATATATTGAAAAATTTACAACAACCTGATACCCCAGAACACTTCTTCTTTTTTTTTGGGGGGGGGGGCATTATCAGGAATTGAACCTGGGGGCGCTTAACCACTGAGTCACATCCCAGCTCTTTTTTATTTTTCATTTTGACACAGCGCTGCTAAGTTGCTCAGGCTTTGAATCTGCAATCCTCCTGCCTCAGCCTCCCAAGCTGCTGGGATTCCAAGCATGGACCACCACATCCACCTCCCAGAACACTTCACCAAGAGAAAACTGTGTTCTAAAAAGGCCCACATATAAAAGTGAAAGAGAAATCCAGGGGTTGGGGTTGTGGCTCAGTGGTAGAGCACTTGCCTAGCATGTGTGAGGCACTGGGTTCGATTCTCAGCACCACATATAAATAATTAAAATAAAGGTCCATTGACAAGAAAAAACATGTATAAAAAAATAAAACCCCAACTGATGCAGAAGGAAGAAAGAGGCACTTAAAAAAAAAAAAAGGAGAAATCCATCCCAACACAGGAACACAAGAAATATGAACAAGCAAGGTAACATAACACCTCCTAAGGTTCATTATTCACCAGCAACGGCCTCCAAAAATATTGAAGTGGATGAAATACCAGATAAAGAGCTAAAAAGAATGATTATAAAAATGATCAATGAATTCCAAGAGAACACAGAAAAACAATGAATCAAGGAAGTCAGTACAAGAAATGAATAAAAAATTTAATAAGGAGGTAGAGATTAAAAGGGAGCCCAACAGAAATCTTGGACATGAAAGGCACAATAAATCAAATAAAAAATTCAGTTGAGCTGGGCATGATGGTGCACACTTGTAATCCCAGTGACTCAGGAGGTTGAGGCAGGAGGATTATGAGTTCAAAGCCAGCCTCAGCAACATATCAATGTCCCAAGTAATTCAGTGGAACCCTGTATCTAAATAAAATATAAAAAAGCCCCTGGGTTCAATCCTTTGTACCATTAAAAAAAAATCAGTTGAAAATCTCTTAACAGAGTAGACCATATAGAGGACAGAGTGGCCAGATCTAAACATTCAGACAGTAATAAAGAAAAGAAAAGAAGTAACCATGATCAGAAAAGATAAGAACTCTGGGACAAAATTAAGAGACCAAATTTAAGAATCATTGGAATCCAAGAAGGTTGTGACATGCATGCTAATGGCATGAATAACCTCTTTAGGGAAATAATAACAGAAAAATTGCCAAACCTCAGGAATGAGATGGACATCCAGATATGGGAGGCAGTCAGAACTTCAAATAGACAAGAAAGAAAGAAAAAAAGAAAGAAAGAAAAATACATTATAATTAAAATGCCTAACAAGGATATAATTTTAAAAGCCTCAAGAGGAAAAACATTAGGTCACATTTATAGGCAAGCCAATAAAAATTACTAATGCTTTCTCAGCACAAACTCTAAAATCCAGGGAGGATCTTGGAGAATAGCTATCAATCAAAATTGCTTTATCCAGCCAAGCTATCTTTCAAAATCAAAGAAGAAATAAAATCTTTCTCAATAAGGAGAAACTAAATGAATTCATGGCCATTAAGCTGGCACTATAAAAAATACATAAGGAGGGCTAAGGTTGTGGCTCAGTGGTAGAGCACTTGCCTAGCATGTGTGAGGCACTGGGTTTGATCCTCAGCACCACATAAAAATACATAAATAAAATAAATGTCTATCAACAACTAAAAAACATTTAAAAATGAATAAGGAAATACTAAACATAGAATCAATTAAAAAAAAAAAAAACAGAGTTGGGACTGAGTTGTGGCTCAGCAGTAAAGAGCTCACCTAGCACATGCGAGGCACTGGGTTCAATCCTCAGCACCACATAAAAATAAAGAAATAAAATAAAGGTATTAAAAAAAATAGAGTTCACGAATGGAAAAATCTCATTTGAAGACTAGCTAAGCAAATAAGAAATTGGACCAAATTAGATATTAGAAATAAATCAAGGGCTGGGGATGTGGTTCAAGCGGTAGCACACTCGCCTGGCATGTGTGCGGCCCGGGTTCAATCCTCAGCACCACATACAAACAAAGATGTTGTGTCTGCTGAAAACTAAAAAATAAATATTAAAAAAAATTCTCTCTCTCTCTCTCTCTCTCTCTCTCTCTCTCTCTTTAAAAAAAAGAAAGAAATCAAAATGGCAGGAATTATTATATCTATATGTATAATAACACAATATAAATGGTCTCAAATCTCCAGTTAGAAACATAGACTGGCAGAATAGATTAAAAACAAGATCCAACTATATGTTGTTTGCAAGAGACTCATCTTACAGGCAAAGATGGCCACAGTTTGAAAGTAAAAGGAAGGAAACAATATTCCATGTAAACGGAGCTCAAAAACAAGCAGAAGTAGCTACTCTCTCATATCCAACAAAGACATCAAGCAAAAAATAATCAGAAGAGACAAAGAAGGGGGCTGGGGATGTGGCTCAAGTGGTAGCGCACTCGCCTGGCATGTGTGCGGCCCAGGTTTGATCCTCAGCACCACATACTAACAAAGATGTTGTGTCCGCCAAAAACTAAGAAATAAATATTTAAAAAAAATTCGCTCTCTGATCTGTCTCTTAAAAAAAAAAAAAAAGAAGAGACAAAGAAGGTCACTTCATACTGGTAAAGGGAAAAATCCAATGAAAATATGAAATGATAGTGAATACTTTGGTACATCTATTTACATAAAACAGACACTATTCGATTTAAAGACTCAGCCCAATTGCAATAGTCCTGGGTGATTTCAACACACCTCTCTCACCAGTAAATTGTCATCCAGACATAAACTCATAAATATTCTTCATACCTTAAAATATTATAAATCAAATAACCTTACAGATATTGGTAGAATAAGTTATCCAACAACAGGCAAATTCACTTTCTTCTCAGCTACTCATAGAACTTTCTCCAAAATAGACTATATTTTAGGCCCACAAAGCAACTCTTAGCATATACAAAAAAAAAAAAAAGAATTCCTTGCATCTTATCAGATCATAATGAAATGAAATAAGAATTTGATACCACGCAGTCAGTGTATATATAGGCCAGCTTTCATGTCTTCCCCTTCTCCCCAGTCCCTCTCCCTTTCTGCCTAACCTACTGCCCACCCCAGCCTCCCTCCTCAGGGGGCAGTAGGCCACTCCCTCCATCCTTCCCTCTCTTACCCACTCTCACCCACCCTTGTTTCTCCTTCTTCAACCTAAGGCAGCCTCCACCATGATCCTGCTGCAAGTGAACAACAGCATCATTAAAGAGGTGTTCAGGCTTAAGTTTGAGAATACAGCTTCCAGAAACAAACCAGAAGCAACAGAGTGACACTTGTAGATTTTGATGGGGTCCTTTATCATATTCAAATCCTAATGGAGACTAAGCAAAAGTGATGGTTAATGTTTATTTGAAATTCTACAAGGAACTTCAGGCACATAGTGCTGATAAGTTATTAAAGAGAATGTACAGGAGTTTCTCCTCCTCCTCCTCCTCCTCCTCCCCTCCTCCTCCTTTTTGATACTAAGGATTGAACCCAGGAGTGTTTAACCACTGAGCAACATCCCCAGCCCCTAGCCCTATTTTAAATCTTTTATTTTGAAACAGCATCTCACTAAATTGCTTAGGGTCTTGCTTAGTTGAACTCATGATCCTCCTGCTTCAGCCTCTGGAGCCACTCAGATTATAGGAATGTACCACCATACCTGGCTACAGGAATTTCTTGATAAATTGAGAATCAGGATTTATGTCTCTTGTTATACAAGAATTCTCTTGTGCTTTGGGCTGGCATGTTGAAGTGAAATTGCTTTGCCTCTGTCTTTGAGAAATACTTCCAATTCCAAGAAGAGTGCAAGGAAGGAGAGAATAGGACCGATATCCATGAGAGAGATGACAAGAACATGTATGTTGTATCTAAAAAGGACAGTCATGGGTAGTTTTCAGCACAGTGTTTGAGGATGATGACAATGTGGTCAATGGAAAGATGTTCATTCAGGAGTTAAAACAAGAATGCAGAGCCAGCCACACAGTCACCCAGGTCTTCTTTAGCCACAGAGAACCTCCTCTGGAACTAAAAGTTACAGATGCTGCTGTGGGTGACCACATTGGCTACATCACCTTTGTGCTTGAGATAACTCCATCAACCTGATCCTCAAGTCCTGGGACTACCTGCATTGCAACAGCAAGTGCTCTAAGACCTAGAGTCACATTCTCCTCATATTTGGGCAAAACCGTCCTATTTCCTCAAGGTACTGAACTGTGCACACCCAGATGTTGAGAAAAAATAAATGAAATCACTGAGAAGATGTTTTCATCCCGCTAACTCTTTGGAATGGAGGAGGAAGTGCCCGTGACCAAAGGCTGGACTGCTTGCTACTGGATAATCATGTTGCATCTCTGCAGGTTCTTAAGGGATTCTCCATTTGGGTTCCATTTTGTATGCACTTAAAAAAAATAATCTGCAGAAATGAACTGTCCTTGAAAGGACTTCAAGGTCCCAGAGAATTAAAAAAAAAATTCCACTTAGTCAACCTAATTTATTTTCTTTTATTTTCCCTGCCTCATTCCCCTTCCCTCTCACCCTCTTTTCCAAGCTATTGCAAGTTGCAACACTTTGCAATAATGAGTTGCAGGATAATGCAATCTTAACTTGTTTTCTCCTAAGTAGTTAAGTTCAAAATTCCTGTGTCTAAAGAAATATGGTTGGGGTGATTAATAAAGAAAATCTAAAAATGTAATTAAATCAAGAAAACCTTCAGAGACCATATAAACACATGAAGATTGAACTAAATATTCTTTTGAACAATGACTGGGTAGTAGAAGAAATCAGGGGAGAATTTTTTAAAATCTTATAATCAAACCAAAATAGTGATACAATACGCACAAGGCAGTTTTAAGAGAAAGGTTGTAGCTCTGAGTGCTTACATAAGAAAATCAGAGTTCCCTGGATTAGCCAAAAGGGAATGAAGAGAAGGGAGGGGAGATGGGAATAGGAAAGACAGTAGAATGAACTGGACATAACTTTCCTATGTTCATACATGAATACACAACCAGTGTAACCCTACATCATGTACAACCACAAGAATGGGAAATTATACTCCATGTATGTATGACATATCAAAATACACTCTACTATCATGTAAATCTGAAAAGAACAGATTTTTTAAAATCAGAACAATTCCAAATAAACAACCTAATGACGCATCTCAAGACTTTATAAAAAACAAGAACAAACAAACTATAAAACCAGTAAAAGGAAAGAAATTATTAAGATCAAGGTTGAGGGGGCTGGGGTTGTGGCTCAGCGGTAGAGTGCATGCCTAGCATGCACGAGACCATGGGTTCGATCTTCAGCACCACATAAAAATAAATAAATAAAATAAACATGTTATTAAAAAAAAAAAAGATAGGACTGAGGGCTGAGGCTGGGACTCAGCAGTAATGCACTTGCCTGGCATGTGTGAGGCACTGGGTTTGATTCTCAGCACCACATATAGATAAATAAATAAAGGTTTATCAACAAATAAAAAATATTTTAAAAAAAGATCAGGGCTGAAACCAATGTGATAGAGAATTTAAAAAATACAAAGAATCAATGAGATGAAGAGTTGGCTCTTTGAAAAGATATACAAGATTGATAAACTCTTATCCAAACTAACCAAAAAATTTTTTTAAAAAATTTAAAAAGAGAAGATCCAAAGCAACAAAATTAGAAATGAAAAAGGAGATAACATCACAGAAATTCAGAGGTTCATTAGGGATTATTTTGAAAACTGATACTCCAATAAACTGCAAAATCTAGAATAAATGAATTCATTTCTAGACACATCTGACTTCCAAATTGAACCAAGAGGATATTGAAAAAAACCAAACAGACCAATAACAAACAAGGAAACTGAAGTAGTAATAAAAAAGCCTTCCAGCAAAGAAAAACCCAGGATCAGATGGGTTCTCAGCTAAATTCTTACTAGATCTTTAAAGAACTATTTCCAATACTCCTCAAGTGATTCCATGAAATAGTAAGGGGTGGAACATTTTCAAATTAATTCTATGAAGCCAGTATCACCCTGATACTAAAACCAGATAAGGACACATCAAGAAGAGAAAACTACTAATATGCCTAATAAACATAGATGCAAAAATCCCTAATAAAATATTAGCAAACTGTATTCAATAACATATTTAAAATATTGTACATCATTACCAAGTTGGTTTCATTCCAGGGATGCAAGGATGGTTTAATGTACACAAATCAATAAATGCAATTCACTGTTAAATAGAATTAAGACTTGTTGTAGTCTTGTTGAGTCCTCTCAAAAGATGCAGAAAAAAAACCTTTGACAAAATTTAGCAAAATACTGAAGAAAGCAGAGACAGAAGGAACTTACCTCAATATTATAAAGGCTATATATATGACAAACCCAAAGTCAACATCATAGTAAATGGGGAAAACTGAAACAATTTCCTCTAAAATCCAAAACAAGATAAGGATGTCCAGTCTCATCACTGCTATTCAATATAGCACTTAAAATTCTAGCCAAAGCTGGGGCTGGGGATGTGGCTCAAGCGGTAGCGCGCTCGCCTGGCATGCGTGTGCGGCCCGGGTTCGATCCTCAGCACCACATACAGACAAAGATGTTGTGTCCGCCGAAAATTAAAAAATAAATATTAAAAATTAAAAAAAAAAGCTTCATGGAGAAGTACATTTAAAAAAAAAATTCTAGCCAAAGCAATTAAGCAATAGAAGGAAATAAAGGAGACACAAATAAGAAAGGAAGTAGTAAATTATCACTGTTTGTAGATTATATGATCCTATTCTTAGAAGATCCAAAAAGCTCTACCAGACTGCTAGAGCTGATGAACAAATCGAGCCAAGTAGCAGGTTACAAAATCAACATGCAAAAAAATCAAGTTTTCCTTTACACAATAATGAATTTGCTAAAAAGAAATCTGGAAAATAATCCAATTTACAACAGCCTCCAAAAACAAACAAACAAAAAACCTAGGAATAATCTAACCAAGGAAAGACCTCTACAAAAAAAAACATATGAAAGAGGATACTGTTGTTTAGTGCCTCCCTGAGTTGCTGAGGTTTTGAAGTCTTGATACTCCTTCTTCAGACCCCAGAGCCACGTGGAATTACATTTATTTATTTATTTATTATGTGGGTGCTGAGAATCAAACCCAGTGCCTCACACGTGCTAGGCAAGTGCCCTACCACTGAGCCACAACTCCAGCCCCTGTCATTGGTATTTTGATGGGGATTACATTGAATCTGTGTATCACTTTTGGTAATATGATCATTGTAATGATATTAATTTTGCCTATCCATAATCATAAATAAATAAATTTAAAAATTATAAAAAATTTAAAAAAATACAACTCATGATAGCCAGGCATGGTGGCCCATGTCTGTAATCCCACATGGCTCTGGAGGCTGAGGAAGGAGATGAAGAGTTCCAAACTAGCCTCAGCAATTTAGTGAGGCACTAAACAACTTAGTGGGACCCTGTTTCAAATAAAAAATAAAAAGGGCTGGGGATGTGACTCAGTGGTTAAGTGTCCCTGGGTTCAATTCCCAGAACCAACAAAGCAAAACAAATGGAAAAAATAAAAATAAAAACACCCTCCACGGTACTGGCAAAAAAACAGACACAAAGACCAGTGGAACAGGGGACACAGAGATCAACTCAAAACCCAGATAGATGCAGTCATCTGATCCTTGACAAAGGCAGCAAAAAAAGTCAGACTTTTAAACAAATGGTGCTGGGAAAACTGGTTATTGTCTGTAGAAGAATGAGACTAGATCCCTATCTCTCACCCTGCACAAAAGTCAAATGAACATGAATCAAAGACCTAGGAATTAGGCAAGAAACTTTGCAACTGTGAGTAGAAAATGTAGGGTGAACTCTCCAAAATACAGACACAGGAACAACTTTATCAAAGGGACTCCTAAGCTCAGGAAATAATGCCAAGAATTCATAAATAGGAATTTATTAAATTAAAGAGCTTCTGGGGGCTGGAATTGTAGCTCAGTGACAGAGCACTTGCCTAGCACGTGTGAGGCACTGGGTTTGATTATCAGCACCACGTAAAAATAATAAAATAAAGGTAGTGTCCATCTACAACTAAATATATATATATATATATATATATTTTTTTTTTTAATATTTATTTTTTAGTTGTAGGTGGACACAGTGTCTTTATTTTATATTTATGTGGTGCTAAGGATTGAACCCAGTGCCTTATGCATGCTAAGTGAGCATTCTATCACTGAGCCACAACCCCAGGCCCAACTAAAAAAAAAAAATTTTTTTTTTTTTAGGGCTTCTGCATGGCAAAGGAAACAATTAAAAACATGAAGAGAGAACTTAGATAATGGAAAAAAAATCTTTGGTAGCTACTCCTTTCACAGTCAATTAATATTCAGAATATATGAAGAACTGAAAAACGTATCACCAAAAAACCAAATAACATAATCAACAAATGGGCAAATGAAATAAACAAACCTTCTGGAAAGAAATACTAGTGGCCAACAAATATAGGAAAAAATGTTCAACATCTTTAGCAATTAAGGAAATGCCAATCAAAACTCCCCTGAGATTTCATCTCATGTTGGTTAGAACGGCAGCTATCAAGAATACAAACAATAGTAAATGCTGGTGAGAACATGAGAGAAAAGGAACCCTTTTATACTCTTGGTGTGATTGTGAATTAGTACAAACCACTGTGGAAATCAAAATGGAAGTTCCTTAAGATTAGGAATGGAACCACCATTTGACCCAGTGACACCACTTCTGGATGGTATTTATCCTGAAGAATTGAAGTCAGCATACTACAGCAACACGTGCACTCGTATGTTTATAGCAGCACAATTCACAATAGCCAAAATTTGGAACCAGCCCAGGTGTCCATCAATGGATGAATGGATAAAGAAAATGTGGTGTATATATACACACAATGGAGTTTTATTCAGCCATAGAGAAGAATAAAATTATGTAATTTGCAGGGAAATGAATGGAACTTGAGAGCATAATATTAAAGAAAATAAACCAAACTCAGAAAGTCTAAGGGTTGTATGTTTTCTTATATATGGAAGCTAGAGATAAAAGAGAGACAGAAACAAAAGAGGAGAGGAGAGGTGAGGAGGGTGAGGTTTGGTTGGTGGTGGTGTGTGTCTCATAAAAACAGAAGGGAGATCAGTAGAGCAGAGGAAAGGGACAAGGGGAGGGAAGAGGGAAGAAATAAGGGAGACACTGGGGAATGATATCGACCCATGTTGTTATATATGAATGTATGAATGTGTAACAATGAACCCATATATAATTATAAAGCACCAATTAAAAATGGGAAAAACTTTCAATCTTCTAAGGGTTCAGGGAAGCACAGGGACCTCTGGGAAGAGCACTAAACCATCAATGACATCAATGGCGTCTGAATCATGATGCTGATTAGAAGACAGCAAAGAAGCTCGAGGAAGAATACAGACAGAAGGAACAGCCTGTGCCCGAGTAGACAGGTGGAAGTCTTGTGCCCTCGGGAGCTGCGCAGAGGCTGGGGTAGCTCAGTGGTAGAGCTCCCCCTGGGTTCAATCCCCAGAACCACAATAAATAATAAGATAGGACATTTGTCATTGGATCAAGGGCAAGATGGGCTAGATCGGGAAGGAGTTTGTGTCCTGCAGAAAAACAGAGACTTGATCCTGGGGATAAGGGTCCTGTCTGCCTTCATTTCCCCTTGGCAATTAATCCTCATTTGCACTAGGAACAGAAATTCTCCACTCTCTGGAGGTGAGCCTAAGACCTGCCTCCAGAAAGTAGATTACAGATCGTAGAAGCAGGGACTTTGATATCATAAAAACCTAGATTATTATTATTTTTTACAGTATTGGAGATTAAACCCAGGGTCTTCCACATGCTAGGCAAGTGTTCTACCACTGAGCTACACCCAGCCCTGTTTAAATTTTTTTTTTTTTTTTTTGGTGAGACAGAGTTTCACTGAATTGCCCAGACTGGGCTCAAACTCTCCATCCTCCTGCCTCAGTTTCCAATTAGCTGGTATTATGGGTCTGTGCTGTGTGCATGGATGATAAACCTGGATTCTAATCAGTCCTTGTCACACAGTGGTCACATGACTTTAGGCATCAGTAAACAGAATTACTAACACCTATTTGACCCAGCAGATGTTTTTATATGCCTACTACATACCAGATGTGAGAACAATAACACTTATAAGCTAAGACCTACTGTAGTAATCCAGGCAGGAGATGACAGTGGCTTGGATCAGGATGGTAGCAGTGGAATGATGAGGAGTGTGATGTATTTGTGATAGACTCTGGAAGTACAGCCAGCAGATTTCCTGATGTGGGGAAAGAAAAACATCAAGAATGCTGACCTGAACACTGGAAAGTGGTTAGAGATGAGAAAGACATGGGTGTGTGCATATGGGTATGCAGGTGTGGTTTATGTGGTTAAGGGAGAGAAGTCAGGAATTCAGATTTGGATACATTAAGTTTCAGACACCTATTGGAAATGTCAAGGAGGAAGTTGGATATAGGAGTCTGGAGTTCAAGGAGAGGGTTTAGGCTAGAGCTATAAGTTTGGGGATCATCAGGATTTCCGTGGTATTTAAAGTCACAGGACTGCTCTTTCGGTTATCTTTTCATGCCTCCATAATGGTGCGCATGAATGTCCTGGCTGGTGCTCTCAAGAGCATCAATGGGGCTGGGGTTGTGGCTCAGTGGTAGAGTGCTCCTCCTAGCATGCACAAGGCACCGGGTTCAATCCTCAGCACCACATAAATGTAAAATAAAGATGTTGAATCCACCTAAAGCTTAAGAATAAATATTTTAAAAAGAGCATCAGTGATGTCAAAAAGAGAGGCAAATGCCAGGTCTTTATTAGTCTGTGCTCCAAAGTCATCGTCCAGTTTCTGTGAATTTGAAAAACCTGCTGATCACGGAGTTGGAAAAATTGTTGTCAACCTCACAGAAAGGTTAAACAAGCGCGGAGTGATCAGCCCGAGATTTGATGTACATCAAAGACCTAGAAAAGTGGCGGAATAATCTGCTGCCATCCCCATCAGTTTGGTTTCATTGTGTTGACAACCTCAGCTGGCATCGTGGACCATGAAAGCGAGGCGAAAAGACACAGGAGGAAAAGTCCTGGGGGTCTTTTTCTAGGAATGTAAAACATACATATGATAAAATGCCTCAATGAAAAAAAATAAAGTCATGAGGCTGAATAAGTTTATCAAGGGCATGAGCTTAGAGAGTGGAGTGGAAATCTGTGAAGTAGCTCAGAGCTCAATTTTCATGCTCCCCACATTCCAGTAATGTCTGAATTCTCCTCTTGACACAGAGCAGTTTGTCAATGACCCAAATCAATCTCAATAATTCAGTGATACCAGATTAGAGCTTACCTAGAATACTTAAGTCCCAGGGTTCAAATGCCAACACCCCAAAAGAAAGGGGGGGGGGAGAGAGTGGAGCAGAGATGGCCAAGGACTTAAATATCAAGAAATCAGAAAGACACAGGAGAACCAACAAAAGAGATCAGCAAGAAGATCAAGACCATATGATGTCCCGGAGGCCAGGTGATGAAAGTATAGTGTGTGGAGAAGCTGCTGGAAGGCAAAGCAAGAGCCTTGACCATGAGTCAGCAATGGGGAGGTCATTCATGGCCTTAACAGAGCAGTTTCAGTAGTTAGGGGAGCAAAGGCTGCTCATAGGAGTTTAAGAGAATATTGGCATACAAGCATCAGCCTCCATTCCTCTTTGCCTACTTCCCTGTTCCCCGACCCAAGCTGTGATGCCTAGCTTCCTCAGGATCTCCACACTGCTCCCCCCTGCTGTCCTTCCTTGCCATCATAACATTTCTTTACTTAAAACCCAGGAAGGAGCTGGGTGCAACAATGCACACCTAAATCCCAGCTCTAGGGAGGTTAAGCCAGGAGGATTGCAAGTTCAAGGCCAGTCTGGGGGCTGGGGATGTGGCTCAAGCAGTAGCGCGCTCGCCTGGCATGCGTGCAGCCCGGGTTCGATCCTCAGCACCACATACTAACAAAGATGTTGTGTCCGGCGAAAACTAAAAAATAAATATTAAAAGTTCTTTCTTAAAAAAAAAAAAAAAAAGAGGCCAGTCTGGGCAACTTAGCAAGAAGACCATGTCTCAAAACAAAATAGAATAAAAAGGTCTGGGGATGTAGCTAGTGGTAGAATGCCCCTGAGTTCAATTCCCAGTACCACAAAAACGAAAACAACACAACCCTGGGTGGTTTTGATTTCACCTAGAAACTCCCTTGAATTCCTGCTGCTGTTTCCTGTGGCTTCACCCAGAAAGGACTCCCTGGGCCGCTCTGAGCTTAATTTTCAGGCTCCCCACATTCCAGTACTGTCTGAATTCTCCTCTTGACACAGAGCAGTTTGTCAATGACCCAAATCAAGCTTGATGATCCAGTGATATCAGTGAACCATTGTTCAAGTCATTGTTCTTGATTCGTGTAATCCATAACTGTATGCAGAAATGAAAAGAAGGGGGCTGCCTGTTTCTAAAACTAGGGAAGCAATTTATCTAGCTGCACAGAGTTCGGCAACAGCAGAACCAAGACTGAATTTGGGTTTTTCACCACTCCCAACCAATGTTCTTTACCATGCGGGCCTCCCTGTTTTTGTTCCAGATGACCTCAGTCTCCCCAACTAAACCTAAATGGGTTTCTATGTTGAATCTCATTTGATCTCTCATCCACCCCAGTGAATGATGAGACAGTTGAGGGGTGAAAGGCATCAGTCAGAACCCAGAAAGAACGAGGGTGTGGGCGAGGGAACAGGGCAGGGTAAAGGGAGCAGGCTATACAGCCCCTATGTGGTACACACACGTGATAGTTGACCGGAGTCCTTGCTTCCCCAATGTTGAAGAATAACACCAGAGAAGCACGCCGAGGCAAGGTCAGAGTGGAAAATTAGAAGTTTATTAAAGGACAGCAGAAATGACTTCTCCCGGAGGAAGAAGGGGACCCAAGAGGTGGAATCCGTTGAAGGGCAACTGTGTTCCCCTTTTTATAGTTTTTGGTGATGGCATGTAGGTCCGAAGGGTTGGGCCAAAGAAGTAATCTGGGCAGGAAGGACTTCTGAGGCAGCCACTTCAAGTGTTCTGTTCATTAACACTTCTTTGGGATGGGCTATCTTCAAATCTGCTGGGGCTGTTCATTAACATTTCTTTGGGATGGGCTGTCTTTAAATCTGTTGGGGGCTGTTTCCTGGACTTCATTAACATTTCAAGAGTTGCTCAACTTTTCCGGGAATTCATTCTCATGGCCTCCATTTTAGATTTCACTCCATATTAGACCCGATTTACCTAACTACACTGACTACCTAATTTTAAATCTGGCTTCAATATGTTCTTTATTTGAAACATCACAACTACATGGGCATCAAGCTTTTACAGCTAAGAAAACTGGTTTGGATAAAAGAAGTAGTCTTCCCAAAGTCGCACAGCTAGCCAACGGCGCCGGGTGACACAGTGCCCCGAGGAGGCCCTGGTTAGCAGGTTGGCGCCCTGGCCAGGCTCAGAACTTAGTAGAGCGCGAAGTGAGGATCCCAGGACGCTTGGACCCAGAGGTGCTGGGGTAGACCGGAGGCTGGGGGTGAGCCAGAGGGGCGAGGTCATGGGGGACTGGAAACGGGGGAAGAGGCTATGGACACTAAGGAGAGACGCAGGGATAGGGCAACCAGAGCCGTGGAAGGGAAGGAGGACTTGGGGGACCGGAGAGCGGGACAAACCGCGAGCAAGCCCTGCGGGGACAAGTAGGGTGACTTGGGCCGCAGCTGCGAGGAGGCCGGGGGCGGGGCGGGGCGGGAGCCGGGGCGGGGCTGGAGGCGGCACGATCGCGGGGACAGGGCGGGGGACTCAGGCAGGGGCGGGGAGGGAGCTCTCCCCGCAGGGAGGCCTTGGGGGCGGGGCCGGGAGTCTTGCCAGCTGGCCGGGGGCGGGGTCGAGGGGACGGGTCAGCGGGCCGGGGGCGGGGCTAAGGAGGCGAATGGCCGGGGCAGAGTTCTGGGGGGCTGGAAGCCCTCGAGCACCGAGTCTCTGAGTTAGGCGAGGGGCCGGGAGGGGGCTGGGGAGTTGGACAAAGGTCCCGGGAGCCCTTGGGAACCGAGCCTGGGGCGCCGGCGAGGGACTGGGGTGGGGTGGGGGTGGAGGGCGGGGCGGGGCGTCGGGATGGGGGCGGAGCGTCGGGGCGGGGCGCTGCGGGCCCGGGGGCGGGGTACGCGGAGGTCCGGACTGGGCCCGCGGCCGTTGGTGAGGCCGGCCCAACGCGGTGCAGCGTAGCGCCCCCCGCGTCCCGCTCCGGCAGCCCCGGTGCCCCCGACCAGCGCCCGCCATGCCTGAGCAGCTCAGCGTCGCCGAGTTCCTGGCCGTCACCGCAGAGGACCTCAGCTCCCCGGCTGGGGCCGCCGCCTTCGCCGCCAAGATGCCCCGATGCCGGGGGGCGGCGCTGGCGCGGGAGGAGGTGAGGCGCCCGAGGCGGGAGGGGGCTGAGGTTGTGCGGGGCCTGGCCTTGACCTTCACAGGCGCGCTGGGAGCTGCGATGGTCCTCCGCTGGGCCCCAGAAACCCGCCCCCTTCCTAGATCTGTGGGAACCCAGCACATCTCAAACATCTGCGTCCTCACCGTCGAGGCGGGGGAGGGCCCGAGGGACTGTCCGTGAGGGGGCTCGAGGTCACTTCGATGACAGACTCCACATGTCGGGGCACATGCCCCAGATGCTCTGGGAGATCTGCCCGGTCAGATGTGTGTTTGCTCAGCGCCTTAAGCTCTGTGTTTTCATCTTCGGAGCCTCACAAATGTGCCCCCCACCTCCAAGTCACTCCCCAGTTGAAGAGCAGGCTCCCCGCCACATTATCTGACTTCTCTGGGCTGCAGGGAGTTCACCCTACCCTCTGCTGCTCGTTCTGAGACTTGGCCCGCCTTGTGGAATGAATGCGGATGGGAAGGCGCCAGGAGCCGGGGTTCACCTTGGCCGGGCTGTTGGCAAGTTTATAGGCTCCTCTCCCCTCCCCTCTCCTCTTTGTCTTTCCTCGCAAAGCGTCCCAGGCCTTTTCTTTGCCCTTGCAGGCTGCCCCACCCCATTCCCATGTTCACTGGAGTTCATTCCTCTTCTCCGAACTTATTGCAGCTTTCCCTGGCTCCTCTGCAGGGAATAGTCTAGGGCAGACACCCTGTGGCTTTGGGCCAACAGAATGTGATTGTACAGCTCCTCTCCAGAGAGTGCCCTGAATTGGGGTGGCATTTGTGGATCTCATCTCTAGTCTTGCATCCTTCACCATAAGTGTGCTGGGCATCTACTCTGTGACAGAACAAAGCTCCATAGTTATAGTACTCTGAGCCAGTGTCTTGGTAAACCTTCTCTCCCCTGGCCAGCTGACCCTCCATCTGCAAGTCTGTTTGTCTCCCTTCTAAAGGATAGTAGAGAATTGTACAAAGGGAATTGACTTTGGGGAGGCAGAGCAGTGTTCAGAGTCTGGCTATGAATTTTTTCATCTGGGTGAGCTTGGCCATGTGACCTATTCTGTCATCTGTAAAATGGGGATAAGAATGTTCACCTCTCAGAGTTTGGTATTATGTGAAGCAATGTGTGTAAAGCATGCATCTTTTATTTATTTATTTATTAGTTCTAATTAGTTATATATGACATTAGAAAGCTCTTTGATTCATTGTACACAAATGGAGCAGAATTTTTCATTCTCTAGTTGTGCATTAGAGTCACAACATTCATGCAATTATACACTACCTAGGGTAATGATGTCCGTCTCATTCCGCCATTAAAGCATGCATCTTGATACATGGAATGATTATCAATCGATTGCCAGGTTAATTGACAGACCTCTTTTGATGGTGGTGATTGAGTCTCTTGACTCTTGAACATAGTAGGAGTGCATGTTTTAAAGAAAATAAGCAACCAGTGAGGTTTGGATCCTTTCCTTGAGCAGATTCAGTAGTTTAGAGTCTGCTGCCCAGGAATGTATGTATTTTATTGGGAGGCTCACGGGGGAGTGCTGCCGCCCAGCGTTGTCTTGAGGAGCGCTCCCTGAGGGGTGTCATTGTAGCCTTGCATTTTATGACCAGGTAGAGTTAAGTGCCATGGGAATCTTTAGGACTCTCACAGCTCACCTTCCTCTCCAGGTTGTTCATTAAAGCAGAAGGAGCTGCACGGTGGACCCTTTCCTGTGGAGAGAAACGTCTATTTATGCCTATGCACATCTGGCCTTGACTGGCATTGTGCATATGAGCACTTTGTGTTTGGGGAGGGAGGTCTTAGAACAGGTCTGGAAGCCCAGAAAACTCTGGTCAGGATTCAGCTTTGTCCCAGTTTAGGCTGGATAAAACCCAGCCTCCTTTACCTTTGGATCTTTGGTTGGTGCATGCAAGGGCTCATTTTTTGTAACAGAAAGTCTTGGGCACCTAAACACATCTTTTCTCTTTAGCCTTTCAGTGCCCCCAAAAGTTAAGGGTCTGACCTTTGGATTAGACTTTCCTGAGGTTTCCTGATTGTTTTTGCATTTGCATGTATGTGTTGTTATTATATTGTGCTTACATGTGGTCTGATGCTGCAAAACCACCCCTCCCAGTTCTGGGCATAACTAACTCACTCCCAGGCTTGAAGTTCCATGTGGCTGAATCAAAATGAAACTGATTCTTAAATCAAGTCTCCCAATTTCATTTGGTTTCCTGTAAGTAACAGGGACCCTGCCCTAGGACTTGCTGCTCTTTTTGGCAGCACTGTTGGAAAGGACCCTGGGCAGGTCACAGAAAACTAGAATGTCTGAGCTGAGGGACGCTTTAATACAGAAATCAGCTGGGAATTCCCTCATTTAAGATGGAGAAACTGAGATCCAGAGAGGGCGAGAAACTGTCCAAGCTCTCAATGGCTGGGTAGTGAGAGAACTAGCATTTCTTCCTTAGTGTTCCAAGCCCTGCTCTTTTTCTCTTCTAAGGTCCACCTGTCTGTCCTCCCTAAATGTAACTTCTCTGAACCTCAGTTATTTCATTCTTTAAATGGGTCTCATTAATCCCTCCCTGCTTACCTCTCTGGGTTGTTAAAGTTTTTTGTTTTTAAATCATGAAGCACTGCACAAAGTAAGGGAGTCTTAAAGATAGTAAGTTAGCCAGTTTCTTCCTGTCCTGGGCCCCTTTACAGCCACATACCATTGATACACTATCACAAGTGAGAATGGGCCCAGGGAGATTAGGCAGTTGCCCTTTGTCGCGTAGCGGGTCTGTCTGACTGCTGTGCTTTCTCTGGTTCTCCAGGCCATCTCTGTGTTGGCACCAAGGATATAAAGATGCTACTTTTGGTTGACTAACTGGTTGGGACATGCACCCCATCTTAGGGAGATTGGTAGGAATGCCAGGAGTCTGTCCTGAGTTCTCAAAGAAAGGTACAGTCAGTGCCATAAGAGTCTAGCGGGGCAGGAGAGGGAGAGAGCCTGTGAGGACTAGTGCAGCCAGGGAGAGCTTCCTGGAGGAAGCAGCACTTCCAGGCTGGATGGCTGAACTGTGGTTAATGAAGAACACAGTGAGTGAGTTCAGAGGCTGTTGGGAAGAGGGCCTATGAGGAACCCCATAAGCCATGTTGACTGTACTCTCCCCAGAGGAGAGCACCAGCTCCTGATTATGTCCTTATAGCAAACAGATTATTGGTGGGAAGGGAAGTGGTTAGAGGGATATTTACCTAGATCAATATCATATCTTATGTTTTAAATTGCTTGTCTTATAATGCACATTTTAAGTTTATCTTTGATTTTTGCTTCTTTGAATCTGGATTTAGAAAGGATTTCGTTCTAAAGTTTTAATATTCTCATGATTTTACAGTTTGCTTCAAAATACATCTATATTTGTTATAATGTAAAAATTATGTGACCCTAGAGATTGCTTAAAAGAAATATAAACTCTCTGAGGCTTGTTTCTGTTGAAGGGAAATGAGTTTTAAGGACTTAGAGGTGCTTGGAGGAACTGGGCAGCAGGGGGTCTGGCCTGGAGCCCCAGGAGTTGAGGCAGCTCTGTCTTTGCTTTTGCTCCCTTATCATCAGACACCCCGTGATCACGTGATCTCACTGGTCCGGTGTCTAAAGGTAACCAAGCCAGTCTCGTGTCCCACTTCTGAGTTCCTGGCAGGGGCTGACAGCCCAGCCCAGCGTCTGGATTTGTCCCAGAAGCTGGGTCTCCACCCCTGTTTCATCAGCCGAGGTCATGGAGGAACAGACACAGCAGGGTAAACATGGCCACCGAGACCTGCCATGTGGGAGGGGAGCATTTGTCAGAGAAGAAGGGTGGGGCCTGGACAGCCCCACAAGGTCCATGGAGCTCCTCTCTGCAGGGCATCTTCCTGGTTCCCCGGAGGGGCACTGTGCCCATTCTGTTGTGTACCTCCCTAGTTCAGAGCAGGGGTGTAGATGAATCCCAGTTTGGAGAACTGAGACTTAGAAGTAAAAGGTGGACTGGGTTACAGTGCTAGGAGGGTGCAGCAAGACTTAGAGGGCTTGAATGCCAGGCAGGCTTAGAGACTTTTGCTGGGCAGTGGGAACCAGCAAACTCAGTCATGTCACCCAAGAAATGGATGAGGCTGGCTCAGGGCCACAGCGGCACTGGGGCTCAGCCCTATAGAAGACATATGCTCAGTGAAAGATGCAGTTGCTGTCCTTAGCTTACAGTCTTCTGGTGAGGACAGACCAGAGCTGGGAAATACAGCAGGATTGTGCCTTATGCTCTCTTTAAACTTTGGTCCCAGGTCCTTATCTCTTCACCAGCCAGCCTCCCTCTCCAGGACATCTTGTCTACACCCCTGGTTCAGTCACCTCCCGACTGCCTAAGCCCTCTTTGGTGTCCCCTTTCCAGAGATGGTCCCTCCCTGTACCCCATTGCACAAGCTGGAAGCCTCACACCACCACTCGCGCCTCTTGCCCGGGTCTCAGTTCTACCTTGGAGCACCTCTGCAGTCAGCCGCCTTTTCTATGTCCCATCCCTCGTCCACCGCCTGCCATCTCCTGGAACAAGGCGGCGGCCTCCTCATTGGTCTGACTTCTTTTATCCCAGTCAGTTTCTGCAGTAGCTCTGCACCGCTCTCCTTGGCAGCACACATTATAGATGTGTATGTATTTTACTAAACTTCAAGTTTTTGATAGATTTTTAGTTCCAAGAGGCTAGAATCTAATCTCACTGTCGTGTTCCCAGCATTTTCTATTTGAATTTTTGGTAGTGCTGGGGATGGAACCCAGGCGTTATATGGTGCTTTGCCGTAGCACCATAGTAGATTCTTAGAAAGTATTGTTTGAATAACAAATAAGTAAAAGAAAAAAGCTAAAAAGGAGTACGCATAGGAAACAATGGTGTGGGGGAGCCCAGATGGAGGCAGTTGCTTAAGCAAAGGCTCTGAGGCTGAAAGACCCTGAAGTACACGTGACACGGTAAAGGAGGGCAGAGGGGCAGAAGCCTAGTGATGAGCAAATGGAAGAGTGACGGCAGATGAGTTTGGGAAGGTGGGCGGGGCCGGTCATAGGTAAACTTGTAGGCCCTGCTAGGGAATTTGGATTTTACGTCCTTATTCAGGCAAGTAACATAATCCAGTGTGTGGAGGCTACATTGGAGGGGGCAGGAGAAGACCCAAGCAGTCTAAGGCAGTTGTTCAGGGAAGAGATGGGGGTAGTGTAGATGGGGTTGTGATTGGTGGAGGAGAAGAGAAGTAGTGGACAGATTATAGAATGTTGCTTTTTTTTTTTTTTTGGATCAAGGATTGAGCCCCCGGCATTTAACTATTGAGCCACACCTCCAACCCTTTTTATTTTTTATTTTGAGACAAGGTCTTGCTGAGTTGCTTAGGGCCTTGCTAAATTGCTGAGGCTGGCCTTGAAACTGATCCTCCTGTCTCCACCTCTAGAGCCACTGGCATTATAGGTGTGTGCCACTGCCTTCGGCTCATAGAAGTAATAACACCAAGATTTGCTGGTAGAATACATGTGGGGAATGGTTCCCAAATTTCTTTCTTCCTGTCCTTTTTTTGGTGCAGAGGATCCTACCCCACAGCCCTTGGCATGCTAGGTTAAGTGCTCTACCACTGAGCTTCATTACTATCCTGGTTCCCAAATCTCTCATGGAAGAGTACCATGTTCTAAGAAGGGAAAATCTGGGAGGGGACCCAGGTTTGGGAGAAAGAATTCTGTGTGTACATCTTATGGGTCTTGAGACAACCAGGTGAAATATCAAGAAAGCAGTTGGAGATGAGAGTCTGGAGCTCAAATCACACCACCAGCCAGTTTGGCAGGTCACTGGTGCCACATAATAAATGCCACAGCTTGTAGTGCCACTGTCCCCTGGATATTGGGCGCTATCACTGCTGTTGCCACCGGCATTAAAATGAATCTTCCAACTATCTCTGCTTCTGATTCAGAGTCTGCAGTGAGGGCCTCTGATTAGTTGAGCCTAGGTGCAAGGGAGGCTGGGAAGCAAGAGTTTGATCTTTTCAGCTTTTGGAGGAGGCAAGGTCTTCTAAGATTTTTGCAGCAAATAATTCCTCAGCCATGGGAAGGAGGTTCAGAGGCGGGACTAGCAAAGATGACAGTGTCTTTGGGGGTTGAATTCAGGGCTTCTCTACCACTGAGCCACATCCCTGGCCCTTTTTATTTTTTGAGACAGGGTCTTGCTAAGTTGCCCAGGTCAGCCTCACACTTGCCATCTTCCTGCCTCAGCCTTGTGATTACTGGCTTTACAGGAGTGTGCCACCGTGCCCGATGTCTTTGCCAGGGGTTTGCCAGCTTGTGGGGTGTCTGGGAATCTGCCTTTAAACCAGCCTCCCAGGAGGTCCCAGGCAAGGGAGGTGAGCCACACACTGTGCCTTGTGTTGGCTGATGTCAAAGCTGTGGAAATGGAGACGATCACCTGGGAGGAATGAAGAGGGCCCAGGCTCAAGCTCTGGAAGCCCTGGCGTAGAGAGGTGGGGCAGAGGCGTTGGCGAAGGAGACTCGGAAGGAGCTGCCAGGCAGGAAGGAAATCAAGAGAGTGCAGCGCCTTGAGGTCAGGTGTCCCAGGTGTCCTGCTGCCTGCATGCTCCCAGGTAAAACAAGAAAATGACAGATATGACCCCTAGCTTTGGCAACATGGAGGTCGTTGGTCGCCTGCCTGGACTGGTTCGTGGAGGACAGATGAGAGATCAGAGAATGAAAGCAAAGTCTTGGGGTGGAGCTAGGGACCTGGGCCAAGAGGGTTTTCCAGCTGAGCTTGGAACTCCACTCAGCTGAGCTCAGGGTTTGAATTCCTATTGGCTGTGTGACCTCGGGAAAATAACTTAACTTTTCTGAATCTCAGTTTCCTGTCCCAGCTGCCACTGCATGGGCCTAAGGGTCTTCCAGAGTCATCAACCTTGAGCCAGAATCTCAAAATCTCCTCTTGTCACCACATTTCAGTCTTCTTGAGTTCTTACTTCCTTGCCTGCTGTCAATCTATTGCTGGCCACTGAGGTGACACAGGAAGAGCTGGGGACAGAAACTGGAACTTTAGGTGGGAGGAGAAGGAAAGTGCTTTCCCCAAAGGCAATTCAGTCATAGAGTTCTTTTTTTTAAATTTATTTTTTCATTAATTTTTTTATATATGATAGTGGAATGCATTACAATTCATATTACACATAGCACAATTTTTCATATCTCTGGTTGTATACAAAATATATTCACACCAATTCATGCCTTCATACATGTACTTTGGATAATGATGTCCATCATATTCCACCATCATTTCTAACCCCATACCCCTCCATTCCCCTCCCTCTCCTTTGCTCTATCTAGAGTTCCTCTAATCTTCCCATGCTCCCCCTCCCTACCCCAGAATGAATCAGCCTCCTTATTATCAGAGAAAACATTCAGCATTTGGTTTTTTGGGATTGGCTTACTTCACTTAGCATTATCTTCTCCAACTCCATCCATTTACTTGCAAGTGCCATGATTTTATTCTCTTTTATTGCTGAGTAATATTCCATTGTGTATATATGCCACATTTTTTAATCCATTCATCTGCTGAAGGGTATCTAGGTTGGTTCCACAGTTTACCTATTGTGAGTTGTGCTGCTATAAACATTGATGTGGCTGTGTTCCTGTAGTATGCTGTTTTCAAGTCCTTTGGGTATAGACCGAGGAGAGGGATAGCTGGGTCAAATGGTGGTTCCATTCCCAGTTTTCCAAGGAATCGCCATACTGCTTTCCATATTGGCTGCACCAATTTGCAGTCCCACCAGCAATGTATGAGTGTGCCTTTTTCCCCACATCCTCGCCAGTACTTATTGTTGTTTGTCTTCATAATAGCTGCCATTCTGACTGGAGTGAGATGAAATCTTAGAGCAGTTTTGATTTGCATTTCTGTAATTGCTAGAGATGATGTGCAATTTTTCATATATTTCTTAATTGATTGTATATCCTCTTCTGAGAAGTGTCTGTTCAGGTCCTTGGCCCATTTATTGATTGGGTTATTTGTTTTTTTTTGTTGTTGTTGTTGTTTTTTTGGTGTTTAGCTTTCTGAGTTCTTTATATACCCTAGAGATTAGTGCTCTATCTGATGTGTGAGGGGTAAAAATTTGCTCCCCAGATGCAGGCTCTCTATTCACCTCACAGATTGTTTCTTTTGTTGAGAAGAAACTTTTTAGTTTAAATCCATCCCATTTATTGATTTTTGATATTAATTCTTGTGCTATAGGAGTCTTATTTAGGAAGCTGGGGTCTAATCCGACATGATGGAGAATAGGGCCTACTTTTTCTTCTATTAGAACCAGGGTCTCTGGTTTAATTCCTAGGTCCTTGATCCACTTTGAGTTGAGTTTTTTGCTTGGTGAGAGATAGGGATCTAATTTCATTTTGTTGCGTATGGATTTCCGGTTTTCCCAGCACCATTTGTTGAAGAGGCTATCTTCTCTCCAATGTATGTTTTTGGTGCCTTTGTCTAATGTAAGATAACTGTAATTTTGTGGGTTAGTCAGTCATGGAGTTCTTAGGCAGATTTTTGAGAAGGTCCCTTCAGTGGGCCAAAGTGCATGAGTCAGTGAGACCCCCGAGGCACAGTGAGCTAGTGGCTCCTCAGACCCTAGGGCAGGCCCCGGGGACCCTGAGGAGACCCTGAGTTGCCTCCTGTGGTTAGGTCACCAGAGGTGCTTTGGAAAGCTTGGGGGCTGACCTAGGAATAGCTGCTCAAGGTTCACTTATCTGAGCTGGTTGTAGGCCTTGGTGGAGTTTTGATGTACCTCAGACGCCTTATCTCCACCCCGACCTGCAGAATAATCCTGGGATGAGGCCTGGGCAAGTGGGTGGCTCAGAAAGTCCCCAGGTGACCCCGATGAGCAGCTGGGTGAAAGCATCAGCGGTGAGATATTGCGTGCCCATGTAAGATTGGTAACCCATTAAACCATATTTACAGAACAGCTGCCCTGTACAAAACCAGCTTCAGAGGGCAGGAGATCACCAGGCAAGGTCCCCATCTGGTAAGAGGGTTCTACTAGGGAAAAGAAGATTGACAGCCCACAGCACACAGGGAGGGGCATGGCTGAATTCTGTGGCTAGAGACTGGTAACTGAAGTCAGACAGTGCAGGGTTTGAACTGCTATTGTGACCTCAGGCAAATCACTTAACCTTTCTGAATCTCAGTTTCTCCATATGTGAGTTAGAAATGGTGAAAACTTTGTTATGTGTTTGTTTGAGGGTTTTCCATATAAAGCATCTATCATATACCTGGCATATAACAGGTACTTAATGATTCTTTAAAATCCCTTTTTACTAAAACATAAGTAAACCTAAACACAGGTCAGGAACTATACAGAGAAAAGGGAAGATAATTATAACAGGGGTGAGGCAATTTCCACGAGTGAGCACTAAAATTGTCCAGGTGGTCCTGGCAGAAGAATCTGCATGTCTTGGGATATTGGGGAATGAAAAGCTGAACTGGTTTTGAATGAGACTGGATCTTCCCTCAGCTCTGCCCTTTGCCCTCTCCCATCTGTTGGCTTCTTCATCAAACATTTGCTGAGAGCTAACCCAGAGGTCCCCAGCTGCACATTGCAATCCTCTGGGCTGCTGCTTTTAGATGTTTTTTTTTTTTTTTCCCCCCTGTGGTACTGGAAATGGAACCCAGAGCCTCACACATGCTAGGCAAGCGCTCTACCACTGAGTTTTCTATTTATCCAGCCGTTTTTGGTTTTTGTTTTGAGGCAGGATCTCCCATATTGCCCAGGCTGGACTTGAACTTTCAATTCTCTTGCCTCAGAGTAGCTGAGATTACAGGTGTGCACCACCATGCTTGACTTTTTAGGTAAATTTCTTAAAAATTGAGATAAAATTCATCTAATATAAAATTTACCTTGTAACCATTTTAAAACATGCAATTTAGTGTTCTTTATTCTATTCACAATGCCACACAATCATCACCACTGTCTGGTTCCAGAATGCTTCCATCACCCCCTTTAGGAACCATGCAGTCCTCCTTCCCCTCCCCCAGCCCCTGCTACTTTCTGCCCCTGTGGATTTGCCTGTTTTGGACATTTCATATAAATGGGCTACTATATGTGGCCTTCTGTGTCTGAATTCTTTCAGTCAGCATAATGTTTTCCAAGTTCATCCATGTGGTCTGTTGCTTTTAAAAATGGGACTCACAAATACACCAGGCAGATTGTAAGCATTTTCTGGTCATGAACGCATATGCTCCCACAGGAGGACACTTTTAAGACACGGAAGGGTGAGGTAGCCTAGTTGGCAGGGTACCAGATGGGACGTAGGTGCCCTGGAAGTTATTCATTGACATCTGAAGTTCGCAGGCTCCATATTTGTTTTTGCTAAATCTGGCAACTACTAGCAGTAAGTAGCAGGGCCAGGTTTTGGACTTGGGCCGTTGGCCCTGGAGCTGTGCTTTGCTGGTCACTCCACTGGCGATGCCTGGCTCCTGCCCCGCCAGGGCCTCCAGCTTAACAGGTCCCAGTGAGGCCCTGGCATCCTCCCCCCAACCCCAGCACTCCAGGTGATTCCCTGGGGCAGCCCGGGACAGAGAAGGCACCTGCTGGGCAGGAATAGCTGCTCTGGAGCCCTTCTATGTGCTGTGCACTTGGACAGGTACTGAGATGCCTACTGATCTCGGTCCTGTGGGATCACTCTCGTTGTCCCATTTGACAGGGAGAAACAGGCTCAGAGAAGCTTAGTCACTTGCCTCAGGTCATACAGATAAGAGTATTGGGACCAGAATTTGGACTCAGAGCAGTGTGGGCTGGAAGCTGGAGTTCTGAAACCCTGCTGCCTTTTCTCTGTTCCCAGAAGGTCTTGCTAATATTCATCCATTTAAATGCTCATTCATTCTACAAATGTTTACGTACACCCCTGTCTTGAACCCTGTGTTGGGTGCTACAGACCCCAAGCCGGATTGGGCAATCCTACCCTTTTAGAGTTTTCAGCCCCACTGAGCTTGGGCGTGTGGTAAATAGGACTTTGAGTGCTCTGATAAAGACCAAAAGCAGCCAGGTACAGAGGTGCAGCCTGTTATCCTAGTGACTTGGGAGGCTGAGGCAGGAGGGTCCCAAGTTTGAGGCCAGCCTGGGCAATTTAGCAAGACCCTGTCTCAAAATAAAAAAAAAAAAAACGGCTGGGAGTGAAGCTCAGTGGTAGACTGCCCCTGGATTTCGTCCCTAGTACCCAAAAGAAAAATCCTGTAGCAGGCGCAGGATGGCATGAAGAGAGGTGGTTGTGTTGTGATGAGAGGCCACGGTAAGCTGAGTCAGGAAAGATGAAGTGTTAACTGGACAAAGGGAAAAGAGGCCCCCCCAGGCAAAGGGAGCTGAGTGAGCAGAGGTCTGGTGGCTGGACCCGTTGTTGGCACAGTGAGGAAACTGCCAGGAGTTCCAGAGGCTGGTGTGGAAGGACAGTGGTGAAGAGAGAGCAAGGCCAGGGTACGGGGGGCTGGTCCTGGCCAACAAGGGAGACCAGCGGGCACGAGGTGCTGGACCCTCTGCTGCTCTGTCTGAACCGGCCGCCAGGCGCTTTCCCCAGGCTGGGAGGACTTCAGGGCTCGCGGCCAGAGGTCAGGGGGAATCTCCGGGAATCTTGAGCGAAGTTCTTGCTCTCTTAGCTCATCCCTGCCGAGCAGTCTCCTGAGGAAAATCCCAGCCAGGAAACTTGGGGTTTGCAGAGGCCCCGGCACAGCCGAGGGTGTGGCTCCCTTCCTGCAGCCCCTTCCTCTCCCCTTCCCACCGCCTGCGCCGGGCAGCAGCCAGGCTGAGTTGGCCAGGCTGGACAGGGGCCCAGACTGGGAACGGTCTGCAGAGGCCCCACCGAGGGGCGCACGGCCAGGCACGGGCTCCAGCAGCGCAGGAAGGAAAACAGCGAGAGGCCGAGCGATCCTGAAATAATAAATGTCAGAGCTGGCAGGAGTCTTCCCTGCCACCGCCCAGCCTCTTCATACCGCCGAGAAGTTTCGAGGAGTCTAGAAGTCGGAGGCCCAGGCAGGGAAGGAGACTGGGCATGGTCACCCCACTGGGGATGGGGCAGAACTGGGGTGGCCCCAGGTCCTGGCTCCTAGGCTTGGCCCTGTGGCCGGCCACCCATGGGCCATGCCAGGCGGGCTGGGCCAGGTCACCTCTGTAAGGAGAGGCAGAGGGGCAGCTGGGAAGAGCCCTCCTGTCCTCCAGCGCCTCCTTCTGTCTGCCCCAGCCGAAGCTCTGGTGCTGTCCTGGTGCTGTCCAGGTGGGCGCCATCTGCAGATTCCACTCCAGCCACCATTAGAGCGGCCTCACAGGGCACGAGGAACCTCAGCTCTGAGTCCCAGAAAGCCAACTGCGGTACAGAAAGAAGGAATTACCCAGAGGCACACGGAGGGGCTAATGGCTGAGACAAGCTCCTTGCTCCCACCACCTCCCAGTACAGGGCTCTTTGAGGCCTTGCGCAGTCTGGGAGCCATTCCCCTAAAGCACTTCTGTACCCCTTTGTAGAGAAAAGATTGTTATCTTCGCAGCAGTCCTTGTGGAGATGACTGGGGCTCAGAGGGGGGTTTTGCTGTAGTGTGGTAGTTAGGGAGGGCTCTGGAGGCCAGGGCTCTGCACTTCCTCAAGCCTGCTGCATGACCTTGAACGGGTTGCTGGGCCTACCCCAGCCTGCTTTCCTTCTCTGTAAAGCAGGGAGATAATGACTGCTTCACGAGGCTGTTGGAGGGATAGCTAGACAGTGACTACACAGTGCCTGCCCCAAAGCCCACGCGCAGGAAGTGGGGCAGCGGGCGCACTTCATGTTAGTGATAGACTCGCCCTGGGAGCTTGGAATCCGAGTCCTTTCTGTTGGGTAATCTGCTTCGGCCAGGGCCAACCTGTGTTCCCCAGTCAACCTGTTGTGCCCTGGGGACGGGACTGCACTCCCTGTCTCCTGCCTGGTCATGAGTCTACAGCTGAGCCCAGAGCTGAGTTTTCTACCATGCGAATCTGTCAGTCACTCCTCTTGTTCGGCGTCCTTCACTTGTAGGATAAAACCTCAGGGTTTGGTTCAAAGCACGGTCCCTGGGGGCCAGGCTGCCTGGGCACATGCCCTACTTCCCTGGGCCTTGGTTTTCTCATCTGTGAAACTCTTGGGGTTTCTGAAAAGATGATATAAAAGCGCAGAGTGGGTCCAGTGCTGGGGGTAAAGCGGACACCAGCTCGCGTGCACTTCGTCCGCTGTCCCAGCCGGTCGTCTCCGGGGCCACTTGGCTCTGGTCATTACTGCGCACATCCCGCTGGCCTCCTAAGGCTCAGCTCCTGCAGGCCTCTGGCTGCTGTCCAGCTGTTCTGAGGGCTTCTGTCCTGGGGACTTGGCCCCTGCTCCCATGTGCCCCCTTCCCTGTCCTGCTGTACTCCACCAGTGTTGCCTCTATTTTCCTCAGCACTGAAGAAGCATCTCTTCACCTTCCGGGAGCGCGCTGCTCCGGGCTTCTCTGCCGCCCCAGGTCTGCCAAGGCCCCCTCCAACCTTAGCACGCTGCTCGTCTGCATTCTCTCTTCCCTAGCACCCACAGGGCCCACAGGACAGCCAGGCACTCTGCATGTGTGCACCTACTATGTGCCCATGTCTCTGTTCAAGGCTTTACCCCTGGGCCTCACTAAGATGGAGGGGCAGATCTGCAGATTTGAGATTCTGTGCTTGACAGATGTTAAGGGGCCCTGGGTCACCTCGAAGGAACGGAGCTGAGGCAGGTTGCCCTGGAGGATGGGATGCTTGCAAAGACTTCCCGTCTCACCCAGGAGGGGCCCTGTGGGGCTCCCTGTCTTCTCTGGCTCTGGGGGTTGGGTGAGTGTGAAGATAAGAGTGTGACACCCACAGAGCGGCTTATGCTTCCGTGGGTGTGGCCACGAACACCCCCAGTTTCCATGAGGCCCCTTCAGTGGGCGTGACTGCAGCTGCAGCGACTGACTGTGGTGTCCATCCTGCAGGTGGGAGGTGGGAGTATGCAGCCCCGAGCAGCTGGCACTCACCCGGGGTCGTGGAGCTAGGAGGGGGACTAGGCCTGCACTGCTCATCTGTGCTCTTCCTGCATGTGTCCCCTGCAGTTGGGCTTTGTGGCTGCCTTTAGCCAGCAGGTCAGTCAGCAGCTGCTGCCTGGCCCTTCCCCCTCCCCTGGAGGAGCTGTTGTCCTGGGCCCTGGGCCCTCTGGCCTCCCTTAGACCAAATTTTCCCAAGCCCACTTTTCCATCCCCTGGCTCCTGTTGACAGAGCCCATCCGTGGATAGAAAGGGGACCCGTCCACTATACGGTACTAAGGTTGCAAAGCGAGGGTCACATAACTTCATGCAGACCTTCCCAGCTGTCCTGAGTATGAGACCCCTTTGTCTGTTTTTGTTTTTGTCTTGGGTACTGGGGTGCTTTACCACTGACTGCATCCCTAGTTCTTTTTATTTTTTTATTTTGAGAAAGGGTAAGTTGCTTAGAGCCTCTAAGTTGCCTGGGCTGACCTCCAACTCTCAATCCTCCTGCCTCAGTCTTCTGTATTGCAGGTGGGCACTACTGGATTTGGTCCCTTTGTCCTGTTTTATTAATTTTTGTTGTAGAAGATATTTTTAATTATTATTTTTTAATATCTTTATTCGTTTACTTTTATGTGGTGCTGAGGATTGAACCCAGGGCCTCACGCATGCGAGGCAAGTCCTCTACCACTGAGCCACAACCCCAGCCCTGTAGAAGTTTTTAAACATACATAAAAGCCTCAACATTATCAATACTTTGTCAATCTTTTTTTTTTAAAGAGAGAGAATTTTTTAATATTTATTTTTTTTTTTAGTTTTCGGCGGACACAACATCTTTGTTTGTATGTGGTGCTGAGGATCGAACCCGGGCCACACGCATGCCAGGCGAGCGTGCTACTGCTTGAGCCACATCCCCAGCCCAATACTTTGTCAATCTTATATTTTCACCCCCTAGCTCCCACTATTTACTTTCATAGAGAATTCAAATTATTCGCAGAAAGAGAAGTGGAGGGTGAAGCCCATTTCCTCATCGCCCCAGCTGCTTCCCTGACTCTCATCTTATTTTGAAGCAAATCCCAAGCCTTAGATTGGTGCTGTTCTTCAGGAGTTCAACAGGTGTCTCTAAACAGTGAGGGCTTCTTTGTTTATAGACCATTATTGTTCTCAAAACATTAATAATAATCCCTACATCATTAGTCATAAGCTTTCAAATTTCTAGTTGTCTTATTATTATAACTTCTTTCATTGTTGTTGTTTTTTAAAAAACAGGATTCAGATAAGGTTCATGCTTGTCATGTGTTTTGGTTGGTTGGTTGGTAGGTAACCAGTGAGCCACATACCAGCCCTATTTTCTTTTTTATTTTGAGATAGGGACTCACTAGGGCTGGCCTCCAACTCTTGATCTTCCTGCCTCAGCCTCCCAAGCCGCTGGGGTTATAGGCATGTGCCACGGTGCCTGGCTGCATTGTCACTTGTTGATGTGTCTTTTAAGTCTCAAATTCCCCCTCCTCCATCATTTTTTGGTTTTGTGGGGCTTTGTTTGTTTGTTGCAATTCGCTGGTTAGAGAGACCAGGCGGCCTGCAGTTTCACAGTCTGGTTGAGCTGTTGCTGCCTCCCAGGTGTGTTTAACAAGTCTCTCCACCTGCACTTCCTGTAAATTAGTAACTGGATCTAGAAATAAGAAGCCTCATTTTTTTTTTTTTTTGCACTGCATGTATTATTTACTAAATGTCTTAAGTGTAACTTGGTTTGCTCGTTGGTCACACTTAATATGTAGCACACATGACTTAATCTTCTCTGTGGACATCAGTCAAAGATGAAAGGAGCCGGGTCCCCACCTCACAGGAGAGCTTTCACACATTGGCATTTCACTGACTTCCCCGGCGGTTGTACTGCTGGTATTGATTGATGGAGAAGTATGGGAAATGGCACAGCTAGCATGGATTCAAGAATGCTTTTAAGGTGTCCTGTGTCTTATTGATCATAACAGCTGCATGCATTTTTGGACTGTGGTTAAATAAATATGCGATATCCTTTTCTATTTTTCCTTCTTTCCAGATCTTTGCCACTGAACATGAGGCTTTTAAAAAATTGGCCTATGATGCTCATGAGAAATGTGGCTTCAAAGGGCCCTGGACTCCAGGGTCTGGACTGAGGCTGAGGAGCTAGGGAGTTGGAGTCTAACTCTTTGGGTCTCAGGTCTACCTCTTGCTGTGTGAGCTCAGGCAACTTTCTTTACCTCGCTGAGCCTCACTGACTGATCAGCCAAATGTAGACAGAAATGATGACTGCCTCCTTGGGTTGCTATGAGTCTTAAATGGTGGGTGTCAAACTTCCTTACAAACTGGAAAATCTTATTTAGGTTTTAGTTGTATCCTTCCTTAGTTTATTTGCATTTCCAGTGAGACCTGGGGCAAGGAACTCATCTTAACCTTTGTTTTGCAGTCTGTAAAAGTCTGTGACATGAGAAGATCGTGTTGGATTATCTCTATTCTTATAAGGTCTCTCGAGGGGTATCATAATGTTCCAAAAGCAAAGATAAAAAAAATTTTCATTTCCTATACTAGTTCTGGTGTAGTTGGTAGAGGCTACCTGGAGAACCTTCTTAGCAGGATGATAAACCAAACCCAGGGTCACAGGGAAAAAGACTGTGATTGATTATTGATGGCTGTCATTGTCACGGGAGATGGCAAAGTGGTGCCTGTGCCCTATGTTACAATGGTCCAAAGGAGTGAATGTCTAATGGTGAAAACTTAATCTGCATCTCCCAAGGCCTTAGCACTAGTTGCTCTGCTCCCTTGGCTGAGTTGCCATGGTAACCACAGCTGGCTCTGAGAAACCACAGGAATGAAGAATGGGTCCTATTGATGCGTCCTGACCCAGGAGTGGGGCATGCAGAAGGCCCTCCAGGCAGGGCAGCTGGGCATGGCCTAGTGCTGCCATCTGTGGTCTTTTGCCTGTTGAGAGCACAAACCAAAGAGCCAGAGCCTGGTGTGTGTGTGTGCGTGTGTGTGTGTGCGTGCGTGCATGCGTGTGTGCGTGCATTGGTTGATGGAGTGAGGGTACAAAGGGCAGTGCCAGCAGCTGGAATTCAGGTTGTGTCTTGGGCCAGCCAGGCTAGGCTGCCCAAAGGACTCCAGAGGGCTTTCCAAGTTCAGACATGTCCCTTACGCTCTGCATTCACCCATCTTTGCCCAGCGCCTGCTCAGGTTTTTGCCCAGCCCTTGACTCAGCCTTGAAAGAAACCTGGTGGCCGTCGGTTTACTCCAGACTCTCTCGCACTGCAAGTTGGGGCGCTCACTCCTTCCAGGGTAGCTTTTACTTCCTTGAGAACATTCTCTGAGCTGGTTCTGTCTCCCTAACTTCTACCTCTCAGTCCTGGAAGCCTCTCCAGAGCCAACCTGAACTTCTGACTTTTTTCCTTTTCTATTCTGCAGGAGAGCCTCTGGAGGTAGTGTTCGTAGCCGGCTCAGCACTGCCAGGTGGTGGAGTTGGGATTGAGGTTCAGAGGCAATCAGGCAATCAGGTCCCAGGATCAAAGAAGCCGTGCCCCCTAACCTTTGTGGGGTGGCTAGCTGTGGAAAGAACATTGGTCCTGGGTTTGGCAGGTGCTGGGTTTAAATGGTGAGTCTGCCGCTGTTTATCTCTGTGTGACCTAAACAGCTGCCTTCTTCTAGCACTTTCATTGGTGGGTGGGCATGGCCAGGAGAGTGACCGGTAAGATGCGTGGCTCAGAGCAGTGTCTTGGGACCGGTAACCTCCTGCACTCAGTGGCACCCTCTGCACCAGTGATCCCACATCTTGCTGGAGAGGATCACTGGAGTTTGGGCGCTATGTTTTATTAGCTCAAGGCAAGTTGAGTAATTCCTAAACCAAATTCAATTTTGAAATAGAGAACATTTTTAGCTATCAAATGATAGATCTCCCCACCAGCCTGACCTGTGTCGAAACTATTCTCACCCCATTTCCTGAGTGGGGAAGCTGAGGTCTAGAGAGGTCCCCTGACAGCTACCTGATGGAGCTGCAGTGCCAATAACCTGGGTAGTTGGGGCCAGCTCCATATTTCTAGCAGTGGTGATGCCCAGCGTCCCTGCCAAGTGGAACTGGGACACCATTTTGAGAACCACTGGCTGTCGGGGGTTCCATGGCCCCACCTGAATCCGGAGGAGGCTGATTTATCCCCCCTAATTTGCCACTCTCGGGTGTGGGCGATGAGAGCTGTCTCCACGGAGCAGTGCACAAGCCACTGGAGACACACTCTGCCTTCCAAAGGCCTGGCCCTGCACGGCTCCGTGTTTGCAGACGACCCTCTCAGGGCTTCTGTGAATTGGGCAGAAAATAGATTTCTTCCCCCTTATTTTTTTTTTTTAATATTTATTTATTTTAGTTTTAGGTGGACACAGTATCTTCATTTTATTTATATGTGGTGCTGAGGATCGAACCCAGTGCTTCACACATGCTAGGCGAGCGCTCTACCCCTGAGCCACAACCACAGCCCCATTATTGTTTTATTTTTAAAAAACATTTTAAAGAAGAGAACTGACTATCCAGAGATCCTTGGGGGAGGGGCTGGAACTAGAATCTCAACCCCTTTAAGGAGCCCCCCTGGAGTTCTGGAAACCCCTCTGCTTTTCCCCAAATACCTTCCCTTTCCCCAGGCTACTGATGGAATTTCCTCCCTAAAACTATATTGTCTTAGCGCAGATCTTTTTTTTTTTTTTTTTGGTGTTGGGGATTGAAACCAGGGGTACTCTATCACTGAGCTACATCCTCAGCCCTTTTTATTTAAAAAATTTTTTTTACCTTTGTTTCATTTATTTATCTTTATTTGGTGCTGAGGATTGAACCTAGGGCCTCACACATGGTAGGTGAACCTCTACCACTGAGCCACAACCCCAGCCCTTTTTATTTTTTTTTTAAGAGAGAGAATTTTAATATTTATTTTTTAGTTTTCGGCGGACACAACATCTTTGTTTGTATGTGGTGCTGAGGATCGAACCTGGGCCGCACGCATGCCAGGCGAGCGCGCTACCGCTTGAGCCACATCCCCAGCCCAGCCCTTTTTATTTTTAAGACAGCGTCCACTAAATTACCCAGGCTGGCCTCAAGCTTGTGATCCTCCTGCCTCAGCCTCCCCAGTAGCTGGTACTACAGGTGTGTGCCCTGGTGCCCAGCTTGCTTGCCCATTCTTTCCAGAGCAATCCCCCTTCTTTAGAGGTTACCAACAGCCCCCCACTCTGCCTCCCAGTGCAGTCTCCCTCTTTTCTGCTTGTCCAGTGCCCTAAAGTCAAGTTTAAGGGAAGACTGGGCCCCACTTCCCCTGTGCTCCCAGGAACCGTGTGCAGCTCCACTGTAGCCCCGGTCACGTCTCGCTGTCAGTGTCTGTTCCCTTGGCTTCCTCCCCTGACAGCGAGACCAGCCTGGGTGTGAGCACAGAGCCAGGCACTCTGTAGCCAGGTGAATGAATGAAGAATGAATGAACAAACTGAACCTGGGTTGTGGAGAACAGTAGGGAGGGGCTGGGGCTGTAGCTCAGTGGTAGAGCACTTGCCTAGAACCTGTGAGGCACTGGGTTCGATCCCCATGCACCACATTAAATATAAAAAAAAAAAAAGGTATTGTGTCCATCTCCAACTAATAATTTTTAAAAACCCCCCACAACAGTAGCAACAGCAGCAGTGTCTCGCGGGAACCATTCCTTATCTGTGTCTGTCAAGGGCATCAAGAAAGGTTCCTGAGTGAATAAGCCTGCCTGTACCAGATCTAGATAGGTTCAACCACAAGTGACAGAATACCTGGTAGATGTAAGGGTGGCTTAAGTAAGAAAGACATTTATTTTGCTTTCACATAAAAGAAGTCCACAGATAGGTAGTCCAGGCCCGCGAGGCCAGCCTCTCAAACACCAAGAGCAAAGCTTCTATTTTGTTGCCTCACCATCCACAACAAATGGCTTCAAACTCCTGGTCCAAGATGGCTGCCTGGGCTCCAGACATCACAAGTGCATTAGGGCCCAGAAGAGAGGGGTGACAGAGGTACCACTCCATTCCTTTGTTTTTATTTATATATTTTTTAAATAGGCTTCATCTTTTAGAGCAGTTTTAGGATCATAGTGAAATTTTACAGAAAGTCAGAGTTCCCATATATACCCAGCTCCTCCACCCTCAACACGTCCTTTCCAGCAGTCATTCACTTAGGTAAACATTTCCTGAGCCTCTTCTGTGTGTTAAGCACAAGGATCTACCCTCTAGGGATTTCCCTAAATCTCTGGAAACTGTTTACATCTTTAACCTGCTGCTGTCTTTTGGAGTGATGTCATAACTCCTTAAATCAACCACTTTTTGGCTTTCCAAGTTTCAAGGTGGGGACCAAGGACAACCTGCTAGAGGTCACCCAGCATCCGGCCAGGGTGGGGCTTCAAAATCAGACACCCCTCCCCACCTTCCCCAGAGGCTTTGCACAAGCCAGAAGCCTCCAGGGAACACTCCATACAGCCTCCAAGTCCGCCCTGTGCTCATCTAGTCTCTGGAGATACCATCCCAATGCCTCTTGCCACACTGAAGTAGGTCTTCGGAAATCAAACTGATCCCATTTCATCCACTGGACAAAGAGCAGGGGCTGGCGTCAGCGTGGGGCCATGGCATAAGATGGGGCACCACACAGGGTGCCCGGAAACCCAGCTCTGCCTCCGCCCCCGCGACTCTGGGTGAGCCCTCTCTATTGGCCTCAGTTTCCCTGTCTGTGGCCCTGACTTTCTGTGCTTTCCAAGTCAACTGTCGTGCACGAGGGTTTCGTGAAGTTGCAGCTTCCCGTCCTGTTGAAGGCGGGCAGTCTGGAAGTTTCCCATCTGGGATGCGCATGCCTTGGGCTGTGGTCTGCTTCACCCTCACGTCCTCTGGCCCAGGTTGCACAGTCACTCTGCATCCCTGGGCTCTGGGGTTGTCATCTCCCCAGTGCTCCCCAGTGGGAATGGAATGACCCAGGTCCTGAATGTGTCCAGCGCCCACTGTCCACCCAGGGTGTCCTGGGGCCTCTTTCTCCTGGTGCTCACATGACTGTTACTTGAGCCTGGGATTAGGGAACAAATGTTCCCCCGTCTGTCTTTCAGAAGTGCTGGGCTGTCCACATTCTTCCTCTGGTCTTTTGCTAAGCCTTCTGTACACATTTGTCAAATCATGGATCCTCCCAGCAACTCCGAGAACCTGTAGTGTCAGCCCCATTTTACAGACAAGGCGCTTAAGGCTTGGACAAGATAATCTTGACTCTAGATTGAGTCAAGATTCAAACCCAGGCCTAGTACCCACTGGGCCACTCACCTTCGAACCTTTGACTCGCTGTTTACTTGACTGGCGTTGGGTTGGGAGAGAACTGTGGTCTTCCTAGGGTCATGTGGCTGGCCGGTGCCTTCTGTGTGGTCCGGTGGAAGAGGGTGGTCTGTTTATGTTTGGTGGGGGTGCAGGGAAGCCCTAGGGAGGGGTTTGGAGGGTAGGATGGTGGAGTTGGGTGTTCCTGAGGAAAGCACCCTCTCCTGGTCAGCATGCTGACCCTCATTCCACATTTGCTTCCAGGTCCTGGAAGGAGACCAAGCCATCCTGCAGAGAATAAAGAAGGCTGTGCGGGCCATCCACAGCTCTGGCCTGGGTGAGCGAGCCTGCCTAGGCCCCTGGGGCTCAACCGCCCAGCCTCCAGCAAGCTCTTGAGCTCCCGTCCTCCTCTGCAGGCCACGTGGAGAACGAGGAGCAGTACCGAGAGGCCGTGGAGTCCCTGGGTAACAGTCACCTGTCTCAGAACAGCCACGAACTGTCCACGGGTTTTCTGAACTTGGCCGTGTTCACCCGTGAGGTGGCCGCACTCTTCAAGAACCTGGTGAGGCCCTGCTCCTTCCTCACCAGCCCTCAGCCCAGGGTAAATCCAGAGGTGGGAAGAAGCTGACCAGGAAAGAGTCAGTCCCTCCTCTGGTTTGCCCTTGGCCTCTGACCCCTGACCCCTCCTGCTCACCCAGCTTTGGCACACACCTCCTTTCTCTGTAGCTTCCCGCCCAGCTCTTCTCTGTTCTCTCTTTCTCTCCACCCAGGGGCAGAGAGGTCTCATGGCGGGGAAGAGCCCCATGCAAGGGAGGGGTCCCTGGGAGCTTTGGGTCAGGGAAGGACAGGCTCCAGGTTCCTGTCTCTATCACCACTGCCACCTCTCTTCCCACACTGTGTCCTCTGCCTCCCCAGTCGCTTCTGCTTCATCTTCAAATCCTCGAACTAGTCCTCAGCCCCTGCACGAGGCCCAGCAGCCTCTGGTTCCTTCCCGAAGGCCTCTAGGGTAAGGCCCCTGGTCCTTTAAGTTCCTGCTTGAAGCCACCCCATGAGACCAGCCCGCTTCTTAGTGAGTGAGGTCCTTTGATCCCGGCATGGTTCTGTCGCCTGGCGTTACTGTTGTCCCCACTTTACAGACTAGGACTGGGCTGGGCAGCTTGCCCGAGGTGCCTGCTGGGTCTGAAGCCAGGCTGTCTGGCTGCCGCCTAAGCCCCGCCCTGTGCTGCCCCCAGGAAAGCCTCCCCTCCCTGCCGGCTCCTGGCCCTGGTCATCTGCTCCAGTCCTGCCCCACGTCCTTCCTGGCTTGCAGGGGCTAGGTCACCTCCAAGAGGCAGGTGCCCTGTGGTCAAGCACCTGGCCTTGGGCTCAGCTCTGGCTCGGAAACCCTGCTCTGCTGCTCGCATGTCCCATGTCACCTAATCTGCCTGAGCCCCAGGTCTCTCATCTGTAAAATGGGATGACAGTGACAGCCACCTCAAAGTGGTAGTGAGGATGGAGCAGGTTCCACGGCAAGCTGGCACTCAGTGGCTGGTGGCCAGCATGTCAACTGTCATGATCAAATCTCTGCATAGAGGGTCTCGCACAGAGCCCTTGACCGTGTCCTCTGCCTTCACCTCACCTCTCCTCTCCAATTCGGCTTCCCTGAGTGTCTGCATCTGGCTGGGCATTGTCCTAGGGGCCGGTGGCACAGGAAGGAGTCAGACACTGCCTCTGAGAGCCATGATCTTTCCCTCTGGGGAGATGAGAGCTGAGGCAAGGGATGGTGGGGAGCAGCAGCAGTGGGTCAGCCTAGTGGGGAAGGGCGGGCAGCCCCGGGCGGTCCACAGAGGCCTCCTGGAAGAGCAGGACTGCACCCCAAAAGCTGGGCTAAAACATCAGACAGGTTTCTTTGGGTTGCCAAATACAGACACCAATTCAAAGTAGGTTAATTCTTAAGCAGGGAACTCACTGCCCCTGGGAAGGGGAGTCCATGCAGCTGGCTTTAGGCTTTGTCCCTTTCTCTGGTGTCTCTGTCTCTGCCCAGTAGATAAGACGACCCCACGGCCCAGGATCAGCAGAAGGATAGCCTTCCCCTGGCCCAGGGTGGTGTCCTGATCCGGTCGCTGTAGCCCAGGACGGTGCTCTGGTCAGACTGGCTCTGTCACCCCGTCTGATTGCAGGGAGAGGGTTTCCCGTAGGAAGGGGAGATGCAGAGTCCCCCACAGGCCACGGAGAGTCAGGGGAGGTATGGGGTGGGCAGGCCCTTGGCAAGGAGCAGGGAGGAGTCTGGCTGTGGGACGTCCTGGAGCAGGAGGCGGGGTGGGGGTGCTGACCTGACACCCCTGTGACCCCCTCTGCCCTCCATCCCTGTTTCCTGCACCCGTGGCTGCCCTTTCCTGGCCACGCTTCATTGTGCTCTGAGCCCTTGGGCCAGGGCAGGAGTCACCCAAGGTGCGGTGGGGGGTCTCTGCTTTTTCCAGGTTCAGAACCTGAACAACATTGTCTCTTTCCCTCTGGACAGTTTGATGAAGGGACCGCTGAGGGACGGGCGGCAGGTGAGCCTGCAGGGAGCAGGGCGGGTGCAGGGAAGGGGGTGCCCTGGAGACCTCGGGGTGGCAGGGCAGGCTGAAGGCTGAGGCTGAAGGTGAATGAGGGCGGTCACGGTGGGAGTTGTGACCCCCATACCACTGCTCTTGGGAGGACAGTCCCACCATCTGCCAGGCCCCTGATGTGAGATGCCTCCTGCGGTTCTGACCAGGGCGCGTGAGGTGGTTCTGTAGGCGCCGGGGCCTCCTCTGCAGGACTGCGGAGGGAGAGCTGCTGTGGTGCGCCTGGTCGGCACCTGGATGAGCTGGTGGGACTCCAGGGACCCTGAACCCCCTGCCAGAGCTGCTGTCTGTGTGCCTGACACTCCAAATCAGTGCAGCGTAGAGTTCAAAGAAGGTGACGATGATCTCCCTGGCAGTTTGTGCCAAAAGGCCCAGGGAGGAGCCATACTCCCCTGAGAGGGTTCCCTCCCTCCCTAGGCTGCGCACCAGCCTGGGAACTACCCAAACCAGACAAGTGGCTTTTCTTCTTAGAAGCCAAGGCTGTTCAGAAGGGTGTGAGCAACCCAGCTGGAGGAGGTCCAGATGAGCCAGGGGGTCAGCCAGGTCTTGCTGGCTGGCCTTCTGGAGACTTCTCAACTTCTCTGGGCATATGTTTTTTGACCTGTGCCCTTCCCGAAAAGAGTACCAGGCAGGAGAAAATGATGGGCAAAAGTTAGGTCAGGAGTTTGACCTTCATCTTCCCGTCCCTATTCTTATGGCTCATCTCCATCTTCTGAGTGACAAGACACAGTCCAAAAGTCTCCCATGCCCCTGGCCAGGGTCCACCCACCCTGATTCCTGCAGCTCTGGGGAGGAGACAGTTGGGTGGGAGAAGGCGTGGAGCCCTGAACAGTGGTGCCAGTTGGGCCTCCTCGGGGGAGAGGTCTGTAGTCGGGCCGGAGAATGGCTGTGAGCAGCACCAGGGAATGCAGGGGTGGGGTCCCCTGAAGGTCGAGTGTCCCCCTGAAGGCAGAGTGTCCTGTTTATTGTGGAACTCAAGCTTCTTTCTGGGCAAATTGTTCTTTTTTAAACTACAGGATTCCAAAAAGCAGCTGGAGAAGGCTTGGAAGGACTACGAAGCCCGGATGTAAGTGGCCGCGGCGGGCGGTTTGTCCAGGAGGCCATGCTTGCGACGCAGCAGGAGGCTGGATGTCCAGCTGACCCTAAGTACTGCAGGGACTTGGCACCAGAGCACGTGGCCTCTGGCTGTCTGGAGGCCCTTGCAGCGGGTGCTTTATGCCCAGGCTTGGCTGGGCTCTGGGTCTGGGTCACAAGACCACCCAAGGAAGGGACCCCAGGATGCTCGCCTCAGACTGCCTGCTAGGTGGCGCCACTGTGGGTGGGGACGGAACATCCCCACATGCCAGCCACTGAATCAGCATCACCCAGCCCTGTGAGGGGTTGTTAGTGTCTCCATTACCAGAGGAGGCACTGGGGACTCGGTTAAGTCACTTGCCCAAGGTCACGCAGAGCTGGGGCTCACACTGCCAGCTCCTCACTCCTCGGTGCCAGGTGGTGTCTGTCAACATGTAGTTAACGTGGGGGGGGGGCGGGCTGGTGTCACAGCCAGGCTTCCTGTGTGCGCACACCGTGCTGCACATCTCCATGCAGCGACTGGGATGGCATGGGACAGGAGGGGCCTCAGGCACCCAGTGACCAATTCTTCCCAAGCAGAGGCGCCTCTTGTTTTCCGAGGTCTCTGTTCAGGGTCCAGTCAGGCCACAGCTCAGTGACATTTATTCTTGGTAAAATCGTATTTTCTCTTGCAAGTTTACCAAAGCAATGCATGTTTGTTATGCATAATGTAGAGAATACAGGAAAGCAAAATAGGAAAACTTGAATCATCCTAGGAAAGGACTGTGGTGGTGGGTATCTAATATTTCCCTGTTGTTTCTTTTTTTTCCCCCCAAACCCATGCTGGGGATCAAACTCAGGCCCTCACACACACTGGGCAAGTGCTCTACCAGTCTTTTTTGGTTTTGAAACAGGGTCTCACTAAGCTGCTTAGGACCTTTTTAAGTTGCTGTGACTGGCCTCCAACTCGGTCCTTCTGCCTCCTGAGCACCTGTGGCTATAGGTGTGCACCACCAGGCCCTGCCTGAATTTTTTTTTAATAAGGGATGGTTAACACTGTAATTTTATTATTTCAACAGGTAGTTTCTTTCAAGAAGAAACTATCAAAAAGCTAGAAAAATCCTTAGTTTTTTAGCCTGAAGTATTAACATTTTTCCACTTATTTTTCTATATCCGATTGAAGTATCTTTACAAAATTTAGATCATAATAAGCAATTGTTTTTAATCTGCTTTCTTCACTTGAAAATACATCATGACCCTCTCCCGAGTATTGCAGCTTCTCATACAGCGTCTCTTAGTGGGTGCAGGGTTTGCCAACATGTGCATAACGCAGGATGTATTCAGTCTGTCCATGATGGATTTAATCTGCTTATCATTGGGTAAGCATCCTTGGAGCTAAATATTTGCTCCCACCCATAATTACTTCTCTAGGATCCATTCCAAGAGATAGATCCTGGAGCATTTATTGTTTTTCCAGCTCCCAGAGCTGGCCACGCCTTCTCCCTCCTCAGCTGCTCCAACCCCAGCTGTGGGCGTGGCTTTGGGGACCGAGGGGTGGAGGCACCGCTTGGCCCTCCCCAGTGGGCCTCACCCTGCCTGAGATGGGGCGGGGCCATCTGCTCTTTTTAGAGGCCCAGGGACAGGTGGTGGGGTTGCAGGCTCCACTTGTCTTTACGATTTGCTATGGGATCATGTGGCCTCTTCTGAGTTATCTCAGCTAAGCGCTTAGCCTTTCAGGGCCTCAATTACCAAGTGGAAAGAAGAATCTCTACCTGGCTGATCTCCCTCAAACACATCTTTCTTTACTATTTTGTGTGTGTGTGTGTGTGTGTGTGTGTTTGTGTATCTGGGATTGAATCCAGGGGCGCTTTACCATGGAGCTCCATCCCCAGCCCTTTTATTTTTTATTTTGAGACAGGGTCTCACTAGTTGCTGAGGCAGACTCCAAACTTGTGATGCTCCTGCCTCAGCCTACTATGCAGCTGGGATTATAGACGTTCCCCACCATATCTGGCTGCTTTTACTAGCTTTCTATATTGAGCTTTTCTGTAAGATTTCAATTTAAAAAAGACTTCATTTAGTTGATGGAAAAAGGGGCTTGGCTAGGGTGATTCAGTGAGTTATTGACAGGTCCTGCATTGGGACCCAGGGCTACCTGGTCCCCTGGCTCCTGCCACAGAGCCACAGTTTGAATGACATTTCCTGACACAGGTGACTGTCCACCTTCCTTTTCATGGAAGGTTCCAAGGTTAGCCAGTTATTAGTGAGCTGTATAATTCCAGCACATTCTCACCAGACCAGCCTGGGCACCAGCTGGAGGGTCCCAGGGCATATAGCATTTGTAAAATACCCTGGAACCTCACCCCAGGCTGTTCAAACAGGAAGAGGTTCTATTTCTCCCAGGGATGCTGGGAAAGGTGTCTTTTTTTATATATATATTTATTTTTTAGGTGTAGATGGACCAACACAATGCCTTTATTTTTATGTGGTGCTGAGGATAGAACCCGGGTCCCGCCTGTGCGAGGCGAGCGCTCTATTGCTGAGCCATAATCCCAGCCCTGGGAAAGTTGTCTTGGCCTGTGCAAGGCAGGTACATCCTGGCTGTTCCCTGTAAAGGTGTGTTTCCTGGGCTATGAAGCAGGGTGGAGGTCAGACAGGCACGGTGCCCATAAAGCACCCCGAACTTCTAGTCATCAAACACTCACTGACTGTCCCTCTGAGCCTGAGCTGGCTCCTGACAACACAGGAGGGGCCCTAGAGGCTGGAGCCCAGACATCTGTCCCTAGCACGTCCCATGACCAGTTTGTGGCCTTGAGCAAGTTATTTCCCTTCTCTGGGTCTCAGCTTTGTCTTTGTAAAATGGTTTCTCACTGTGGCCTCTCACAGAAGATGGTGTGACTGTCACCAGGTGGCAGTGGGAACAAGGCCGGGAAGGAGGAAATAACAAAGCTGAGCCACAGTGCTGGCCACCAGTGCTGCCCCTAAGGCTCTAGCATCAGAGAGACAGGGTTCAAATCCTGCCTCCACCACCGAAGGGCCTCGGGACTTGAACAAGTGACTTACCACCTTAGCCTCAGGCTTCCCTATAAAATGGGGTGATGAGCCCTATTACATGGGTTACCACTTCAGTTTGTCAAGGGCCTTGCAGAATGAAATTAGTGCTTAAAAATAATTAGTATGCCAGGCATGGTGGCACACACCTGTAATCCCAGCGGCTGAGGAGGCTGAGGCAGGAGGATCTCATTAGCAAGGCCCTAAGCAACTTAGTGAGACTCTTGTGTTAAAATAAAAGATAAAAAGGGTTGGGGTTGTAGCTCAGTAGTAAAGCGCTCCTGGGTTCAATTCCCCAGTACAAAAAAAAAAAAAAAAAAAAGAAATAACAATAAAATTTTGTACCTCTAATTCTTATTAAGAGCTTCCTTTGTGCCAGGGACGGGGATAAGCTGTTTGCATCTGTTATCAGATCTCCTCCCCTGGCTGGTAAAGGTGCTGTTGCTACCCTCAGATTTATAGGTCAATAGGGAGGAAAATACGACACCACAGATTTGTAAGGAAGATTAGAAAGGGCTCGGTAAATGACTAAAGTGCAAGGTGACAGTGGCACCGCGAGGGTCTCTGCACAGAGGTGGCAGAGAAAGCAGGTGGCTTTGTTTGGATGGAGGGAAGGGTGGGAAGGGGTGGCCCAGGGAAGCTGGCTCGAGATGGTGTTGGGTTGGCAGCTGATGATCTGTTTCGAGGACCCTCCCTTTCCTTTCTCCCTGCACCCTCGTGCCTGTCCCCACCCTGGATTGGCCCCAGACGCCCCTCTGCCTCATCTCTGTCCTAGGGCCTCATAACTGGCATCCTAACACTTTTCACTCTTGACTTCTCCTCATTCCTTCTGCTGCAACTCCTCTGAGAGGAAATTAAAATACTCCTAATGTTTGAAGTATTTAGAAAATATAGTGACCCTTCAAGGACCGGGAGGGAACGGGGGTCATTATTCTGGAGAGTTGGGTGGAAGCAATCCCCAGCTATTGATTTAAGATGTGTCAGGTCATCTCAGGATCCCAGTCAAACTTTATAGGGAAGACCTCTGTGAATTTTCCCAGCCGAGGCTGAAGGATAGAACTGTGTGTAATTGACAAAGCCATGCACAATACTTTACAGTTTATCTTCATCCTGAACAAAGTAGTTCCATCTTTTAATCTCTACTAGAGGGAAGGGAAGGGAAGGGAGGAGGGAAAGAGAAGGAAAGGAGGAAAAGACCCTATGCTAAAAAAAAAAGAAATCTGTCTACAAGGAATCACCATGGGGGCTGGGGGTACAGCCCAGTGATAGAGATGTGCTTAGCATGCAAGGGGCCCTCAGCCTGATGTCCAGCAAGAGACTCACAAATAAAAAAGTAAAAGGAACCACCAGTAGTTGTTACTCTAATGTCATCATTGCCCTCACTAGCATCATCGTAATCCTGCCATTGTTGAGGGCTTACCGTGTGCCAGAACCACACTCCATGTTTCCCATGCATCACAGCCAAGGACTAGGTGTCATTATTTTCTTTTTCAAAATGAGGAAACTGAAACTTAGATTTTATAAAACTTGAGTGTGTGAAGGAGCTGCTATTTATATCCAAGCACACATTTCTAACACTGTACTATACTGGGGCTTGCTTTTTATCCTCTTAACTCTGGAGCAGATATTTTCCATGTCAGGATATGTGATATTTGGCCTTTTTAACAACTGCATAGTATTCCTATATATGGACATACCATAATTTTTCTAACCACTTCCTATTGATCAACAGTTAGCTCATTTTTCCTTTTTTTCAGTATTGAAAGACATGACAATAGTCTACCCTGGGAGATTGTCCTCCCAACCAAGCTGTGAACTGTTGTGCCCTCCTTGGCCAGCCGCCAGGCACCTTGTAGTTAACAAGCTGTGGATCAGCCATTGCTTCCCCTTTCTGCAGCTCATCTTCGCCTGACCCCCAGCCCCACCCCCACTCCGCCCTCTGTGAACTCCCACTTGGGGTATTATATCTTTAGGAAAATGGAAAATAACTCCTTCCAGTGTGAGGATTAGAAGCCCTGCTCTGGAGCAGGAGTTTCCACCCAGGACCACACCCTCCCCACCTTCCCCCAGGGGGAACATTGGCCGGGTCAGGAGACAGGTCTGGCTGTCTTGCTGCCAGGGCCGGTGGCGGCCAGTGAGTAGAAGTCAGGGGTGCTGCTGAACACACAGCCCACCAGACAGCCCCCGTGGAGAACTGAATTCTCTGGCAAAACCATCTGTAGGTCCAGGATCCAGAAACAGCCCTACAGCTCTCCAGGGACAGATCCTGTGTCCAAACACTACCTCAGGAAGGCCAGGGGGACCTGAGATCCAGTGTGGACCCCTGCTTCCTCAGCTTCCATACAGGAAGGCCAAAGCCTGGACGGGCCTAAACAGCGGCCGCTGGGTCCTCTGTGTGCCAGTTCCCTGAGTACAGAGGATCCCCATTTTCCAGATGAGATTGAGACCCAGAGAGGAAAGTCATACGGTTGACAAGCAGCCAGGCCCACCTCCTCTGCTTGGGCTGGTGCCTCGGGAGCGGAATCGTTAGCCAGATGTCTGCTTTCCATGGAATTCCTGGTCACATGCACCCAGCCTGAGAGGTGGCTGTTGGTGGGTGTCTGATGGGCATGGCCTTCCTAGGAACCCACTCACACACCTCCCCCCATCCCCAAACAGGGAAAATGGCCCACCCTGGGGACCCACAGAGGAAGGCCCGGGTTGCCCAGGATGGGAAGCACTATCTGACTCTACTTAATGAGAAAAGAACAAAGGTGGTTTTTTGGTTTGTTGTTTTGGATGCTGGGGATGGAACCCAGGGCCTCGCGCATGCTGGGCAAGTGCTGTACCGCTGAGCTGCACCCCAGCCCAGGACAACGGTTTTCTAAGCTTTAAATGGGAAGCTGAATAGACACAAAAGAATGAAGGCACTTTGTGGTCATCTCACCCACAAAATCCTAAATGCCTTCCAGCTGATCAGAATCGGTCACCCAGGTCCTACCTGGTCTTCATCTCCGCCTCTCAACTCCTGGCACGGAAGCCTTTAGACCTTGCCCATTGCTCTTGGCTGAAGACCAAATCTCAATGAGTCTGAAGCAGGCCCTGGAGGGTCTGGCCCTTCTTCACCTCAGCCAGCACCCCTTCCCTGTCCCTCTCCAGGAGCACCCGAGCTCTCCTGCCTTGGGCCACCATGACCCCGTCCCCTGCCCAGCCCTAGTTCCTCCAAGCTCAGCTTCAGATCCCAGCACAAGCATCACTTTCTTAGCAGCCAGGACAAGATCTGCTCCCCCACTGCGCTTGCCTGTCACTCTGCTGTGATTTGGTTCGAGTCTTTCTCCCCTGCCACCCTCTGGAGTCCTGGAGTCTCCCTTGCCCTCTGTTGTCCCCAGCCTCAGCACCCAGCAAGCACAGAGAAGGACCTCAAGCTCTGCACGGCCCCCTTGCTCCTGTGTGTGAGGGGCAGAAAGTAGGCCGGAGGGATGGCGGATTGTGAAGGCTGTAGAGTCATTCAGACCTCTCTTCCCTTATGGCCCAGGGCCAGGCTGGAGAAGGAGCGAGATCGGGCCAGGGTGACAGGAGGTAGCCCAGGGGAGGTGACCCAGGACACACAGCGGGAGCGACGTGTCTTCCAGCTGCACATGTGTGAGGTAAGGGGACAAGGTGTCTTCCTGGCTGCCTTTCCTGACCTCCCAGGGCCCAGTCACAGGCCCAGCTCAGGTCCTGTCTAAATGGCCTGTGGGGTATCATCAAGGCTTAGTCATGGCCAAGAGGATTAGCTTGGGGTGGGGACTGCTGCCCTTGTCCTCAGGATCCAGCCTGGGTTCACGTCACACACCCTTAATCCCCCTCCCCTCAGTACCTGCTCAAAGCTGGGGAGAGTCAGATGAAACAAGGCCCCGACTTCCTCCAGAGCCTCATCAAGTTCTTCCACGCCCAGCACAAGTAGGTACACCCGACCCCACCCCAGCCCTGCAGGTCACAGCAAGGCCTCTCCAGGGTCTGGCAGACCCACGGGGCTCCATAACTGGACCTCACTGGCAGCATTTCCTCAGCTCGTCTTGGAGTGCCACCATGTGTCAGGCACTAGGGACTTCACACACACATGGTCTCACTGGGTTCCCAACACCCCAGTGAGCAGATGTAGTGATTGTCCCCATTTTGCAAAAGAAACCTAAGCCCAAGCTGGCACAGCTAGTAAGTGGGATCTGAAGCCAGACCCCTGCCTCTGCGTGTCTGCTCTTGACCATCAGCTCCCACGCCCTATGGTCCCTGAGCACCTTCCTCCACACGTCTGGCTTATTTTCATTTTCTTCTCTCTGGATCCCTGTTTGGCCTCTGGCATCTCTTAGCTTTTTCCAAGATGGCTGGAAGGCGGCTCAGAGCCTGTCCCCCTTCATTGAGAAGCTGGCAGCCTCCGTACATGCGGTAAGTCGGGTCTCACCCTTGGGCCTGTAGCCAAGCCCCCTGTCCTTGGGGAAAATCTGCCTGTGGAGGAGGCACTGCCCTGCTGCTCTGGGTCTGTCTGGGCTCTGGGCCATCCGCTGGCTGGCGATGGCCTCCGTCCTCCGTCCTCCTCTGTCCCACAGCTGCGTCAAGCCCAGGAGGAGGAGCTACAGAAGTTGGCCCAGCTCCGGGACTCCCTCCGAGGGACCCTGCAGCTGGAGAACAGAGAGGTCAGTCCCTGAACCATCCCAAAAGGAATGCCCTCCTCCAGGGCTCACCACGGAGGGAGGGAGGGAGAGGGAAGACCCCCTAATGAGCCCCTGCAGAATGGGGTCATCCCTCCCAGAGGTCCTGAGGTTCCTCTGCATGTCTGAGGGGCAGGAGCACCTGAGCCGGAAGAACTCGGGGGGCGGCTACAGCATTCACCAGCACCAAGGCAACAAGCAGTTTGGGACCGAGAAAGTGGGCTTTCTGTATAAGAAGAGCGATGGGTAAGTGTCTGCAAGAGCTTAGCAACCTACCCAAAGGCACAGCCTAGGAAGTGACAGGGTTAGGGAAGCTGCCCACAGGGACTGTATCGTTTGTTAAGACCTAGAGGGTTCCAGGACCCTCCACTCTGAGTGCAGAATCATCAAAGGGCAGCTGCTAAAGGTCACTGGTTCTTAACTCGAAGAACAGCAGCAGTGAACACTGAGCACTTACTGTGCTCTCATCCTTAATCTCTACACTGTACTGAATATGCCCGAAACGAAAGTGTTGACTGTGCCCTATTCCCTGGTGCCAAACAAGCAAAAAGTGTGATACGCAAAGGCCTTTATAGAGTGTATTCACATTTCTGCTTACTAATCAGTTTTTATCCAAAAAGAAAAACTTTGGAAGAAACCAAGGAATATTGAACTCTGAAGGAGAAGTATTAAGTAGCTTTGAATCATGGATTTGTTTATTTCTGGGGTTTTGTATTTATATTGCTTAGTGTGACCACAATTCATCTGTGGTGGTTGAGATCCTGTGCCTCCTCTCAGACCGGGCACTCCCTGAGGTGTGAGAGGTGTCTCCTCCATCAGCCTTAGAGCTCTTAGGGGGCCACAGCCACATCATCCCCTTTAGAATAAGGATTCACAGAGAGCAGAGCCCTTCCTCCATTTCACAGGAGCTTCCTGAGGGCAGGACTGGGTCTCCTCCATCAGAAGGGGACCCATGGAGGTTTGGTAGCGTGCTTGCCTAGCATGGACAAGGCCCTGGGTTCAATCCCCAGCACACCCCCCCCCCCCCCACACACACACAGTGAGGGAACCCATAGAATGAAGAGTAAGGATCAGAAGAGGGAAGAGAAAGAGATGTGGTGAGAGGTCACAGAGGTGATGAGGCTTGGTCCCTGTCTTTCTATCGCTCTGGCCCTCAGGATTCGAAGAGTCTGGCAGAAGAGGAAATGTGGAGTCAAGTATGGCTGCCTGACCATCTCACACAGCACTGTGAGGCTCCCCCTGGTGTTCTGGGCAGGCAAATGATCCTCCAAGATTGGCTCCCAAAACTGTATCAGAGAGCTGGAGACCCCTCATAGAAGAAAGTGTGGGACCTAGAGCCCCCAGCTTAGCCATGATTTACAGTCCTCACCCTTGAGATTCTGGGAGAGGGGAGACATAACTGGGACAGGATCATCATGCCCATTTAACAGATTGGGAAGCTGAGGCCTCAGGAGTTCTGGAGGTCCATAGGGTAGATTGTACATCCTTCATCCCCAAAATGCTGCAGATAAACCGGCCCCCAGTGAAGCTGACCCTGCTGACGTGCCAAGTGAGGCCAAACCCTGAGGAGAAAAAGTGCTTCCATCTGGTGACCCGTGAGTGTCCCCTGCTTCCTGCCTCCTCCCCACAACTGCCCAGGGCTTCTCACAGAGGTTGGTGGGATCTGTGCATTTCCACCTGGTGTGGAGTGGCTGCTGCCCCAGGCCTAGAACCCCACAGGCCCTGGCTCCGTTCTAACAGCTTCACCTCTCATCACATCCAGCATTAAAATGAACCCCTTTTCACGGTAAATGTGATCGTCAGGTGATGCATATTTGCATGGCTTTGGGTGATCTGGCTTTCCAAACTGTTATTTATTTAAATTTTCACTTCTCCTTTGGAGCCCTTTATGTGAGGTGGGTAAGGCGGAGAAAGACCTGGTCAGGGAGTCCTCTCCAGCAGGGATGTGAGGGGGTTCCTGGGACTGTGGCCTGAGGGGGCGTGTCCAGAGAGAAGTGAAACACAGAGCTCCATGGAGGACTCGGAGGGGACAGGCCTGCCCTGCCATGGGGAACCAGGAAGGGCTGCTCGGAGGAGAGAGCATTTTAATTTAGCCTTAAAGGACATGGAGCATATAGGGTTTGGGGGTGGGGTGGCCTTCAGGAGACAGGATTGCCACCATGACAGACATGGAAGTAGGAACCAGGCTGGCCAGAGTGGAGGGTTCACAGAGGAGTCGTGGGTGGTGGGCCTGGGAATGCCATCTTAAAGGTTCAAACCTTATTCCCTGGCGGTAGGGAGCCATGGGGGTCTTAGGCACAAGGATGGGAGCTGGTAAAAGCTGGGTGAGGGGAGGATGTGGAAAGCGGGGAGACCAGGCAAGAGGCTGAGAGCCTAATGGGGTGGTGGCAGTAGGTTTAGAGGGGACCCTGCCCAGGATTGGGGATGGGGGTTGGGCACTGTGCCCTGACTCGGGAACCTGGGCTTTCCACAGAGGCAGGCTCGTTGGAATACTACTTTGGAGGTTGCTGAGGCTGGCTTTGAACTCGCAATCCTCCTGTCTCAGCCTCCCCAGCCGCTGGGATTATAGGCTTGAGCCACTGCCCCCGCAGCCTTCCGCTGTCACACCCTTCTAGCTTGGGAGGACCAACATGGCAGAGAAGAAGGGTCCATCTGGTCTCAGTGGTTTGGGTGGGGCTCCCCGGGCCTGGGGAAAACCAGCAGGATTTCTGGAGGCCTAACGCCCCTTCTCTCCCGACAGACAACCGGACATACCACTTCCAGGCAGAGGACGAGCACGAGTGCGAGGCGTGAGTGCCCCGTGGGCCAGCCTTGCGGTGGGGCAGGGAAGCCTGGTCCTTTCCCGCCTCCCAGCCCCGCCGCCCGCTCGCTCCATCTGCGCAGGTGGGTGTCGGTGCTGCAGAACAGCAAGGACGAAGCCTTGAGCAGCGCCTTCCTCGGGGAACCCAGCAGCGGCCCGGCGTCCTGGGTGGGCGCGGGGCTGGACGGGGAGTCCCAGGACCTCACCAAGCTGCTCATCGCCGAGGTGAAGAGCCGGCCCGGGAACGGCCAGTGTTGCGACTGCGGGGCTGCAGGTGAGCTGGTGCGGCACGGCCAGGAGGGGCGGGCGGGGAGGGGACCCGCGCCCGCCGGCTCGAGCTACGCCCCTTTGCAGACCCCACGTGGCTCAGCACCAACCTGGGCGTGCTCACCTGCATCCAGTGCTCCGGCGTCCACCGCGAGCTGGGCGTGCGTTTCTCCCGCATGCAGTCGCTCACCTTGGATCTGCTGGGCCCGTCAGAGTTGCTGGTGAGGACCGGGCGGGACCCGAGGGAAGGTTGGGGGTGTGGTTCGGCCGGGGGCGGGGCTGAGCCCAGATAGGCTAGATCCGTAGGGGGCGGGGCCGAGATAGGCTAAATCCGTAGGAGCCGGGGACCTGCCTGGGTGAGCCGTGAGACGGAGCGCCAGGACTTCTGGAAGCTTACCTTTCCCAGGAACGCTGTCCTAATCACCCCCATCCCTAACACACACCCCTAACCCCAGCTGGCCTTGAACATCGGAAACACGCGCTTCAATGAGGTTATGGAGGCCCAGCTGCCCTCACACGGTGGTCCTAAACCCTCAGCTGAGAGTGACATGTAAGGAGATTCTCCCAGGGAAGGACCTCATGACTGGAGGATTCTACCTCCCCAGCCCCCAGAGTCTCAGAGGGATCCGGGATCAGACGTCTAGGGAGAGGGGAACCTCAGATCTGGGAGTCTCCAGGGCATGGTTCTGGGGAACTGGACACTTGCATCCCCAGCGGGCTGGTTCCAGGGGTCCTCTGGGTGGAAATAGGCTCTTGCTCTGAGAACCTGTAGTTGTTTTGGTAGGAATGCCCGCAGGGACTACATCGTGGCCAAGTATGTGGAACATAGATTTGCGCGACGATCCACACCTGAGCCCCAGAGACTCTGGACAGCCATTTGCAACAGGGACCTCCTGGCGGTATTGGAGGCCTTTGCCAACGGACAGGACTTTGGACAGCCTCTGCCAGGGCCTGACGGGCAGGTGTGATCCCACCCCCACCCCACGGAGGGCCCCTTATAACCCAGCTGTCACTCCCCTGTGCCTTTCTGGGCCAGCTGCTCAGTTCTCACCATCCCTGAGTCAGTGTGCATGCCTCCAGTCAAGCAGACCTGGGCCAGAAGTCTAGCTATTACTCCTCTTAGCTATGTGACCCAGGGCAGGTTACTTAACCTCTCTGAGCCTTATTTCCTTATCCATAAAATGGGTTAAGAATAGCACCCACAGAGCCCGGCATGGTGGTACACACCTATAATCCCAGTGGCTTAGGAAACTGAGGCAGGAGGATTGCAAGCTCAAGGCCAGCCTCAGCAATTTAGTGAGACCCTAAGCAACTTAGCAAGACCCTGTCTCAAAATAAAAAATAAAAACAGGGCTGGGGATGGTTAAGCAACCCTGGGTTCAATCCCTGGTTAAAAAAAGAAGAAGAAGTGGCTGGGGATAGCTCAGTTGGTAGAGTGCTTGCCTCACATGTACAAGGCCCTGGGTTCAATCCCCAGCACCAAAAAAAAAAAAAAAAAAAAGAAGAAGAAGAAGAGAGGGAGGGAGAGAATAGCACTACAGGGTTGAATGGCCTTGGAATTGGGCAAGGGTAGGTCAGATTAGACACTGCCTGACTATTCCAGTGATATGTACCATGTGAGCAGGGAGAGGGGATATCCGAGGCCCTGGAAAGGTTAAGTCAGCGGGGATTGCTGCTGATTGGACATTGGCGATTGGCTGTCGTGGACTAGGTGTGTAGCTCAGTGCTAGAGTGCATACTTAGCACAAAGGAGGCCCTGGGTTCAGCCCCAGCTGGCACCACCAAAACAACAAAGAGCCTGGAGCTCTTTGAGCCATCTTCTGATATCCGGTGGGCGCCAGTGGGCAGCAGGGTGCAGCAGTTCAGCGATGCCAGCCGCGGCAGAGCGTGAGGCTGCATAGGTTTCCATGGGGAAACGGGGGCAGAGAGGAGCCCGGAGCCAGAACCCAGCTTGGGAAACTCCTTCCTTTGAGGACAGAGGAGGAAGAGCCATGAAGGAAACACTGAGGGGCGGTTGGTCCTTGCCCCTCTCCCCACACATGTTGGGTCTTGTCTCTCGGGTTCTGGCAGCTTCTTATCTAGAGGTTGGCGGCAGCAGGGTCCAAGAGGGCAGCGCTGGGCTGGGGGCAGGTGACCTGGGGAAACTCAGGTGTGGGCATGTGTTCAGGTGCCCGGAGAGCTTGCCCTGCACTTGGCTATCAAAGTAGCCAGCCAGGCCTCCCTGCCCCTGGTGGACTTCATCATCCAGAACGGGTGAGAACCTGCTGCCCTCAGCCCCTCCTTGCACTGCCCGCTTTCCCGCCCCATCTCCTGGTCTCCTCTTTTCCTTTCCCCTAACCTTTACCCCCCCAACTGGGTTCCCCTCCTTGCCCCCTGAACCCCTCCCCCAGTGGTCACCTGGATGCCAAGGCTGCGGACGGGAACACTGCCCTGCACTGCGCGGCGCTCCACGGCCAGGCCGACTGCATCAAGCTGCTGCTGAGAGGGAGAGCAGCTGTGGGCACAGGTGCGACCAGGGACACCTCCTCCCACAGAGCCCATCCCAGCTCCCGGCTACGGCTTCCTGCCTGTCAAGCATGGGCTTTGCAGACACACTTGGGTGCTAACCTGGCTTGCTTCTGACTGCCTCTGTGACGTAGGGCGGGTGTCACTCATCTTTTGAACTTCAGCCTCCTCATCTGTAAAATGGGAGCAACACCACCGATGTGGCAGCCCTGCCAAAGGGATAAAATTAAGTAACATTTCTGAAAGTGTCTATCAAAATAAATATAGCCAAATCTGGGTGATAGTGACTGTAATAGCTTCTGCTTACTAATATGCCTGCACTGACTTATACCTGTTAATTAATTTAATTCTTATGATAACCTGGTCAGATACTTTCAAGTATTATACTCATTTTATAAATAAGACAGTTAAGTCCCAGAGAGGTTAAATATCTTGCTTAATCTCACAAAGCTACAAAGTTTTGAGGCCAGGATTCAAAGCCAAACATTCTAATTTCAGAGGCCCATCTTAACCTAAGTTGTAATGTCTCCTTGGCCCTGATCATGACCCTGACTTTACCCCTTCACAGTGAACGAGGCTGGAGAGACAGCTCTGGATGTGGCCAGGAAGAAGCAGCACAAGGAGTGTGAGGAGCTGGTGAGTGAGAGGGTGGGGCTGCCCTCTGACCTTTCTCCTTCCTTGCTGGGCCCCTGGCCTCTGAACTGGCGGGCCTTTTTCTCTGGCAGCTGGATCAGGCCCAGGCTGGGACCCTCATCTTCCCTCTGCATGTAGACTATCCCTGGGGAATGTCTATGGAGCCTGGCTCTGACAGCGAGGAGGACGAGGAAGAGAAGGTGGGTGCCAGCCCCTGCTGCAGCCTCTAGGTGGCGGAAGGAAAGCCAGAATGGGCCTGGTGTGGGAGGGCAGGCTGAACTGGGGAAATGGGCTGTCCTCACCCCACAGCGCTGCCCTCTGAAGCCCCCAGCCCAAGCCCGCTGGGCCAGTGGCAGGCTGGACATCAGCAACAAGACCTATGAGACCTTCACCAGCCTAGGACCAGCCGCCCAGCAGAGCCAGAGTGAAGACTGCCCCCCACCCTTGCCAGTCAAAAGCTCTTCTCGGACAACGGTTCAAGGACGTGCAGGACATGCCAATGGAGGTATAGTTGGCTGCTCAGAAAAGTCCTCACCATACCATTTAATTGAGGTCCTCTGTATGCTGGGACCCTGAACTGAGAGTGCCACCAGTCCACATCATGCTCACAGTCACCTCTCTTTAGAGGTTATCCTCCTCCGAGAGGTTAAGTAACATGCTTAAGTTTCCACAGCTGATAAGCCTCTGGTGTGGAGTTCAAACCCAGGTCTGTCTTATTCCAAATTCCTCAGCACTTCACTTAAATAAAAAAGAAAGACAGGAGTTTTTGAAGCATCTCCTGAGTCCTGAGTCCTTTGAGGGCTTCTGGGACACCTCTAGTGAGAAGATAAAAACTGAAATACAACTGATGATATTACAAGGCTCAATGTGATAAGATTAAAAGCCTTAATCTCAGGAAGACAGGGACTTGGGCTCTTCATGCAGGGTGCCTGTGCTTGGGAACACTGGTGGAATGACTAGAGCAGGCTTGTCCTGGAAGGTCCATCCAGAGGTGGGAGGGGGCAGGTCCTGCTGGGAATGAGTGGTCAGGGGTGGGAGCTGAACTGAGGGATGGACAGGAGAGGCCAGGCTGAGGGGAAGGGTGAGCAGGAGCAGGAGGGCAAGTGGCTGGGAGGCCAGCTGTTGCTGTGAACAGATGTGCAGCTGGAGAAGGTGGAGAGGAAGAGGGGGCTGGGAGCTGGGAGGGAACCAAGGCCAATCCTAGAGGTCAAAGGCCGCTTTGAAGGACAGCAGAGGGAATGATAAAAATGGGGTCTATCATTTCTGGTTCCAGATCCTGAAGTCCCCAACCTGAGTTCAGAGCCCCCCGAGGCCTCTGAGAGCCTGGGCAGTCTAGCCACCTCCTCCTCCAGCCTCACAAGCCCCATGGAGCCTGGGGGTGCCAGTCAAGGCCTGCTCAGCTCAGAGGAGGGCCTCCAGGAGACCCCGGGCACCTCCCGACCCAGCCTGGCACCTGGAGCCACCCCTGCAGAGGTGTATCTCCCCGTCCGATTCAGGTGAGTGAGGGCCCAGCTGTGGAAACTAGGCAAGTCTCCTGATGTCTCTGATCACCCATTTGTTTCCCCACCTCTAAAAAGCACCTCCCTCAAGACTGGGCCACATCCTAGCTCTGGGGCCCATGCCCTAGGTGGGGATGCTAGACCTTGGGCTTAGGGGTGTGGCCCCCTGCCCCCACCTGCCCCCAGGTTGGCCTGCAGAGCTGGGGAGGAGCCTGGGACAGACCCTGGTGCTGAGGCTGGAGGAAAGAAGGCTCAGCCCCACCTGCGTGGCTCATTCAGAGACTCTGAGTGGGGCCCTTACTCTGTCCGCAGTTCCAACCCAGAACCCAATCCTCTCCCTTCCTCACAAACCCTTTCCAGCAGGGGTTTGGGTGAACCGATGTGGTGATATCCTCAGAGCCCTCTGGGGGTCATCTCCAGGCCTCTGGGACCTATCATGGACCCAGACTAGGCAGCCTTGAGGACTCTATGCCCCCCATCCTAAGCCCCGGCCTCACTCGCTCTCTTCCTGAGCCCTTTCTCCTCACTCAGAGGGGCTCTGGGCACCAAGGCAACCCGGGTGGTCTTTCCTTGCCTTCTAGCTCGGAGAGCACTCGCTCCTATCGACGGGGAACCCGGAGCCTGGAAGATGGTCCCTCAGCCCGGCAGCCTGTGCCCAGAAGGAGCACACAGGTAGGAGCCCTGGGACTGTGTCTGAGGGCAGTCGGGGGGCCTGAGAGTCGGTCAGGAGCAGGTGTCGTGGGGTAGAAGTCTCTCCCCATGGCTGGGGCACGTGTGGATCCAGATGGCCACCTGGTGCAAGTCCCTGCCCCGGGGCTTTCCTTCCCACCCAGGCCCAGGGCTGCGTGTAGCTGCAGTGAGCCCAGGCCTCAAGAAGTGGAGGCGACGAAGTGGCCCAAGTTGTGTTGCTCCCCAAGGGAGGAGGAGCCAGGCCTCCTTCAGCAGGAGTAGGGTGGCTGCACACCTGGCCTCCGTCCATCTCTCCCCTTGTACCGGGGGCTTCTAGAATCTGCATGGACTTCCAGATCCCAAGCACAGAGAGGTGTGATGGGAACAGGGAGAGAGCTAGAGCCTTAATCTGGCTTCTCCCTGCTGAGATCACCGAGTCTTCAGTAGTTAGATATATTGAGTGGCACCTGCAGTGGGCAGAGACCAAAGCCTAGGGAAAGGTGGCCTCCTCCGTTCCTGGCTCCCCTGGATTCCCAGGGATGGCACTGGATGTCTGCACTGGGCGTGGGGGTTGGCAGGGCAGGAGCTGGCTCCCCTGGAGAGTCATCATATTTTGTCCATCTGTCAGGTACCAGTACAAATCCGTGCTCCACTACTACCCTGATAGCCGGTAGCCATCACCTGGCATTTAGTCTCTTGTGGAGTATATGGTCGTAAGAGCTCAGTGTCAGAGGAAAGTGGCTTTAGTGGGCAAGTTGCTTTATTTCTTTAAGCCTCAGTTTCACTGTGTGTAAAAATGGGAATAATTTAACCTCCTCACCATGGGGAAATCGTGAGGCTAAGTGTGATAATCACCTAGTACATGATAGAACCTAGAACTCGGTTTCATCTTTCTCTCCCCAGGTTGGCTTCCCTGAAGGGGATGGCGCAAAGACTGGGGTTCTCCCGGCAAGTTCTGTGCGCCTTTTGCAAGACTAGGGCCTTGCTGACCCCTGCATGGCCATATTGAACCCCAACACTCAAGTGGAACTTGAGCACACAAAGTTGGAGAGTGAAGGCATCCATTCCCTTGGGTCCCGGCTCTCCATCCCTCGTGTCTCTGTGGATGGCCTTCCTCTTGCTGTGGACCATGTCCCTGCCAAGGAAGCTGTGTCCTTTCATGATGGGGCTGAGATGGTCCTTTTCCTGCTATCTCATTGCCCTCCATGGCCAGGCACCCAGAGGTTAGGTCTGAGTGCTACTGAGCTCGGTTCAGAACCAGAACTTTCGGTTCCCCGTCAGACCAGAACGGTTTCTCCCATCAGCCCGGGGCACCCTCGTTCACTTCCAGATCACGGACTCTGCCGGACCAGGGACTCTCTTCTCACCATTCTTAGTCCATTGTTCCTTTACTGAGTTCCAGCTCTGTGTCCAGGCCTGTGTGAGGCACTATGGATGCCACATGGGAAAGGCCAGGGTCCTTCCTATAGGTGTGGTCCCCAGCAGGTAAGCTGGTCTCAAGGACTGGCTTGGGAATGGGCTGGGCCAGGTTCCAGAGGACGGTTCTGGAATGAGAAGCAGGACGGGCTGTCGTCTGGTTTCCCATCTGACCATGACAGTTGTCTGTAGCTCATCTTTATTCTAGTTGGCCAGGGCCTATGCTGAACTGGCTGTTAAATACACATTCTGAGCGCCAGTCACGAGGGACAATCCAGCCTTCCCAGGGATCTCTAATGTCTTTCCGAGCCACGAAGTAGAGCATGGCTCACCTGCTTTTGTTTATCTCCATGACTTAGCAAGAGGAAAGGAACTGGGGTGATGGATCCCCACTTATCTCTTCTTTCTGTCAACTCAGGAGCCTGCCAGTCTTGGGTGAGAGGGGCTGAGAAAGGAGGCAGGAGAGGGATAGAGCAAAGTCTTCAAGGTCCTTCCCAGTGCCAGAAGTCCACCACTGCTCAGCCCCAGTTAGAAGCCAATTCTCTGAAGTCATCACCAACCGCTAACACCTCAGTTTTACAGCCATGGGTGCTGGGCCCTGGTGGGGATGGGCCAGGCCAAGCAGAGGAGACCAGAGGGCGTCAAGGCCAGCAGCACAGCAGTCTGCAGGGAGGCTGGGTCACTTACCCAGGAGGTCTGACTGCTGTGTGGGCCCACAGAAATGGATTGCCTTCTGAGCCCCCCGTGTATGGCTCTGTTCATCTCACATGTGTTATTTCATTCATCTCTAATAAAGGATTTGGAGGAGATAAGTACCATTGATTTCATTTATGAGATCTAACTCTTGGGCCCTGGAATTCTTTCTCTGGATCCTGCGAGGGAGACAGCCTGGTGTGGAGCCGTGACTGCAGTGCCATCAGGGCCGGTTTTGCCCCAGGAGGTGTCTGGTACAGAGATTTTTTTTTTTTTTCCTTCTTTTTTCGCCCCCAACTGGAGGGTGCTACTGGCATCTAGTGGACTAAGGTCAGGGATGCTGTTAAACATGCCCATGTCTTAATTTGTTTAGTGTTTCTATGACAAAATACCAGAGACTGTACTTTCTAAAGTAGAGAGGTTTATTTGACTCACAATTCTGGTGGCTGGAGGGTCCAAACAGCATGGTGCCAGCACCCTGGCAGAGGCCCCCTGACCATGTCACAATATGGCAGGGAAAGGAATCAGCTGCATGCAGAAGATGCCAAGGTGTGGGGTAGCCTCACTTTCTTTTTTTTTAGTTGTTGATGAGCCTTTATCTTACTTATTTATATGTGGTGCTGAGAATCCAACCCAGTGCCTCACACATGCTAGGCAAGCACTCTACCTCTGCGCCACCACCCCAGCCCAGTAGCCTCCCTTTCTAACAAGCCATTCTCTCTAGCACTCAGTCCAGGAGACCAGCATTAATCCCTTCCGAGGCAGTGACGCTGACCTAATTACCTTCCATGAGGCTGCACCCTTAAAGCTTCCCTACCCCTTAACATTGCCACGTTGGAGACCAGGCTTCCAGCATGTGAACCTTTTGGGGACACCGAAACCATATCCAGACCATAGCCACACACCCGACAGTGAATTGTCCAGTCCAAGAGGTTAGTAGTGCCGAGGCTGTGAAGCCCTGGTGTGGAGAGAGCCCTGCATTGTCTGCTGGAGAGTCAAAGCTTTTGCCTTTGCCACGGGCCCCACCAGTCCCTTTTGCCCCCTGAGACAAGGATTTAGGAGCAAGTATTTTATTTGTGAGGTGATCCCAGAAACATAATGAGGGTATAGAGAAGTGAAACAGAGTTCAAAAAAACCCAAAAGACCCACATGTGGTGGTGTGTGCCTATATCCCAGCTACTTGGGAGGCTGAGGGGGGGAAGATTGCAAAGTAAGTATGAGGCCAACCTTGGCAACTTAGCAAGACCAGTGTGCAAAATAAATAAATAAATTTAAAAAGGCAACAGCTAAGCATTCACATGTAATCCCGGTGACTCAGAAGCTGAGGCAGGAGGATTGCAAGTTTGAGGCCAACCTCAGCAACTTAGTAAGGCCCTAAGCAACTTAATGATACCCTGTCTCCAAATAAGAAACAAGAAGGACTGGGAATGTGGCTCAGTAATAAAGTGCCCCTGGGTTCAATCCGTAGTACCAGGGCAGGGTGGGAGACAATAAAGGATGTGTTGATGAGGGCTGACCACTTCAAGCACCAAGAGTTTATCTTGCTGGGTGCCTTTGAGAGATGACACTTAGAATATACCTCAAGTTGTGTTGCACATTTGGAGCTCTAAGGGACTGCTTTGTTCCTCTCTAGATGCTTAGGGCTAAAACTGCCTGGCACATTATAGGTGCTCAATAAATATATGTTGAATGAATGGCTGTTTCTTCCTCCCTTACATGAACTTTTTCTTCCAACTCCCTCTCAGCACTTCAGTTCAATGAACTTCATCTCTTCTGAGTAGGTGACACCCCTGCTGGTACAGGCCCCCTCAGATGTGTCTTTAAAAATGCCCTCCACCTCCCCCTAACCCCAGCTCAGCTGTGGTAAATACATTCATTGATCATATCCCTGTTAAAGTTTCTCCTGACAGGTGCAATGGCTCATGCTTGTAATCCCAGCTATTCAGGAAGCTAAAACAGGAGGATCACAAGCTTGAAACCAGCCTCAGCAACTTAGCAAGGCCCTAAGCAACTTAGTGAGACCCTGTCTCAAAAAATAGAAAGAGCTGAGGATGTGGCTAAGTGGTTAAGTGCCCTTAGGGTCAATAACCAGTACCCAAAAATGAAAAAAAAAAAAAAATGCCCAGCTTGCTGGGACTGGGTGAGTCTTGCTTGTTCCTTGGACACTCAAGACAAATTTGTTCAATGAATGAAAAAAATCCACCCTGTCCTACTTAACCTCGGGCACATAACAGCAACTGGTACAGGAGTCCACACAGACTGGGATGGGGTGTAGACAGCCATGACTTGAACCATGGTTTCTGACGGCCTCATGACTGCTTTTGTACTGGGAACTTCCTGTACAAAGATGGCCCAGTTGCAGGTTGGGGATTTAGCTCAGTTGGTAGAGTGCTTGCCTCTCATGCACAAAGCCCTGGGTTCAATC